>NC_059211.1:4988484-5068484 GCF_020615455.1 Coregonus clupeaformis
GTCAAAACAAAACTATATTGCTTATTGGGAAACACAAGCACAAGCACAGAGCAAATGCAGTGCTATTGGCCCTAAATCGACAGTACACCGTGGCTAAATATTTGACCATGGTTACTGATCAAAACTTTAGAAAAACCTTGACAAAGTACAGAGCTCAGTGAGCACAGCCTTGCCATTGAGAAGGGTAGACACAGGAAAACCTGGCTCCCTGTAGAGGAAAGGCTGTGCAACCACTGCACAATAGCAGAACCTGAGACGGAGCTGCATTTCCTGACAAAATGTCAAAAATATAAAACAATTAGAGAGTGTCATTTCCCCAAATTTGAAACTCTTATTCAAGGTTTCAAAGACCTCTCTGATGAGGATAGGCTACCCGTCCTGTTGGGGGAGGACGCAGAGAGCTGTGGGTTGGCAGCGCACTACATTGCTGCCTGCCATAAGTTGAGGGACAGTGTCTGACAGACCAATCAACCTGCACATGTCCTTTACTGTATATTTATTGTTATTGTTGAATGTATGGTTATTTTGACCCTTGGTTATTGTTGTTACTGTTGTCCCGTTGACAATTTTGATTCTCATTTTTTTTTTTTTACATTGTAAACAAGCTTTGGCAATATGTACATTGTTACGTCATGCCAATAAAGCAAATTGAATTGAATTGAATTGAGAGAGAGAGAGAGAGAGAGAGAGAGAGAGAGAGAGAGAGAGAGAGAGAGAGAGAGAGAGAGAGAGAGAGAGAGAGAGAGAGAGAGAGAGAGAGAGAGAGAGAGAGAGAGAGAAATATACATAGAGAGAGGGAAGGAGAGAGAGACAAAGGGAGAGGGAGAGGAAGAGAGAGGGAGAGGGAAAGAGACATAGAGAGAGAGAGAATAACCATTATTTTACCTGTCAGTGGCAGAAACAGGGACAGGGAACGGATCCCAGGGGAGCATGGAATAGAGGAGTCTTTGTCTGTGTTTTTTATATTTTCTATAATATATGCCACTCAACAGAGGCTGTTATCCAAAGAGACTTACAGTGGAGTGAGTGCATATTGACTGCATATATTTCTATTTCATGTATGTGATCCCTGAGGGAATTGAACCCACTACCTCTGGAAAGAGTGGGGTTTAAAAAAGTTCCATTCCTGCTCTGTCGAACCTCTAGACCGCAGAGTCAGAGTGTGTGCGTGTGTGTGTGTGTGTGTGTGTGTGTGTGTGTGTGTGTGTGAGAGCATGTGTGTATGTGTGTGTGTGTGTGTGAGAGCATGTGTGTATGTGTGTGTGTGTGCGTGCATGTGTGTTAGTTAGAGAGGAGCGAAATCTTGACTGACTGACTGACTGTGGGACGCCACAAAGGCCTCCTACTGAATTTCAATCATTTCCCTGTCAAGTCAGTTTGAACCTTTCCTGATAGCTATATAAAACCTGAGGAGTTTTTAAAACTGCCATCTTAACCTAGTTCTTTAAACTAGAACATCTGTGAGGCAAATTGTAACAACCCTTATTAATAATAATAATGACTTACTTTTATACAGAGTTTTAGTCTCAAAGTGATCTGAATTGTAAGAAGGAACTCACCTCATCCACCACCATATACTGCAACACACTTTGTTCAGTTCCACTGAAATACTCAAACACAAAAGCATAGTCCAACATTGAGCTTGTATTTCTTGACAAAAAATAGAGCATTAAAGCTCAAAAGCAGTGATAAACAAACTGAATAGAAATATGTTTCTAACGATGGAGGAATGGGAATCTCAGCTATGCAGTCACAGCCTGAGCTACACTCTTAGCAAAGAATGTGCTGTCTAGAACCTAAAGGGTTCTTCGGCTGTCCCCATAGGAGAACCCTTTGAAGAACCCTTGTTGGTTCCAGGTAGAACCCTTTTGGTTCCAAGTAGAACCGTTTTGGGTTCCATGTAGAACCCTTTCCACAGAGGGTTCTAGCTGGAACCAAAAAGGGTTGTGCCTGGAACCAAAAAAATTGGTTCTCCTCTGGGGGCAGCCGAAGAACCCTTTTTGAACCCTTTTTCTAGGAGCGTATAGGAGAGCTATGGGAGACCTTCAGCATTAGCTGCATTTCTCCCTTCAATCCCAGGCTATTAGCTGAGCAGTGGCTGAGTTTATGTATGCTGTTTTTTTCAAAACAATCCTAGCAACTAAAGACCAATTATGTGTGTGTGTTTGCGAGCGTGTGATGATTACCCCATCACTCTCGGTGTTACTTGGAGAATAGACTGACCTACAACCTACAGTAGCGGGTAAGAAACAGTATGCAGCCGTGATGGAAAGGGGGTAAAGGGGAGGGCAGAGGCTGTAGTTGGCAGTGCCAGCTTGTGTGCCACCCTAACTCCCCCCAACCCCCTCACTCAGACATCTGTGCCCTTCAGACCGGCTGGCGGAAGGGCAGTATGTGGGCATGCAGGGTTGTTAGAGCGCAACAGATGCCCTTACACACACACATACACACTCACACAGGTACTCAAGCTACCACACCACCCTACACACCACCCTGCTAACGGGCACCAGATTAAACATTAGGATTCTGCTGTGGTTAGCGCGTTAGCGATGAGTGGAGGTGAGCACTGGAGAGACACAGTATTATAGAGACCTCTTCACTGGAATGTCACTTCTACATCTACCACACGCACACACTCACACACATACACATACACACACACACACACTTAAAACACAAAGTTTAGACTCACACACACACACTTTTAACACCTCCATTAGTTTAGACAGTCACATACTGCGACACACACTTCATTTGACACACACTTATTTTGACACACACATACACACACACACACACACACACACACATACAAACATCAAGGTCACCAACTGTCAGTGATACACATCGGCTGCAGATCAAGACTGGTACACAGTGCTGTTCCCCTATTTCCTCTCTCTGCAGCTTCACAGATGACGTATCTTCCTCATACTGCGCTCCACTCCACCGCTCTGTGTGTGTGTGTGTGTGTGTGTGTGTGTGTGTGTGTGTGTGTGTGTGTGTGTGTGTGTGTGTGTGTGTGTGTGTGTGTGTGTGTGTGTGTGTGTGTGTGCGTGCGTGTTTTTGTGTGTGTTCAATCTCACACTAGTGTTTCTGCGTTAGTGCGTGGTTTCCAGATTTGCGTGATATCCCCCTTTTTGGCCAAAGGTGTTCTCGTGGCCAGAGCCATCTGCCACCCAAACTGTAATTTAATTTCACTTATCTTTTTTATGAAGCACAAGTCTAATATAGCAAGCTTATTAAATCAGTGTGATATTTCATTTCATGCCAGTCGCGTTTTGCTGGCGCTCGATTCGCTCGACTCTGTATCCCATAGACACTCTCTCGATACACAGACACACACACACACATACACACACACACACACACACACTCATGTAGAGGGCTTAGAAGTCAGCAGAGATGAGACATGGAGAACTGGTATGAGCTGGTTTTGAAGTTTGTCTGTGGCAGGGATGTTTCTATGGGTCTGGGTATTTCTGTGTGTCTGTTTCCAAATCTATTTCTATCTCCAGTCCTTGAGGGCCACTGTGTATTCTTGTTTTCATCCTCATTACTTTTTAATTCGATTTGGGCGACCAGGAGTGTTAAATAGTTTGCTTATTAATGAAACAAATCAATCTCATCATGATCATAAATTCCACTCTTTTGAATTTCATTCCCTCCGTTCTGGCGCTTGTACAATCTGTCGGAAGATGACTAGAGGAGGAGGAGGAGGAGGAGGTGGTGGTGCGTGCCAGTGTTGTTGTTTAGCATCCTGCCGGCCGCTGACTGTGACTTTTAGCACATGATTAGACAGTGACTCAGGCATCACACACAGGACAGAGAGAGAGGGAGAGGGAGGATGAGAGGAGGGAAAGAGGGGTGGCAGATGGAGAGGGAGAGAAAGAGGGAGAGAGAGAGAGAAGAGAGAGATAGAGAAGAGAGAGAGAGAGAGAGAGAGAGAGAGAGAGAGAGAGGGAGAGAGATAGAGGAGAGAGAGAGAGAGAGAGAGAGAGAGAGAGAGAGAGAGAGAGAGAGAGAGAGAGAGAGAGAGAGAGAGAGAGAGAGAGAGAGAGAGAGAGAGAGAGAGAGAGAGAGAGAGAGAGAGAGAGAGAGAGAGAGAGAGAGAGAGAAGAGGGTAAAACAGCCTCCAGGAACTTAATGAGTGTGCCCCACTGAGTGGAGAAAGGGCTGTTAATCACTTCCACAACAGTTCAGACTGACACACAGACACTCATCGAGACACACTGCTCACACACACACACACTCTTACACACACTCTCTCTTCTCACACACACACACACTCTCACTATCACACATACACGCACATACATACTCACACACACACACACACACTCTGTTTCACATATACACACACACTCTCACACCACATACACACACATACACATTCACACACACAAACTCACCACTCTCATAACCTCATTATGTAAAAGCCAGTGAAAGTTTGTCTCATTGTGTCTATCTGGGGCAGAGGGGCTTTTCATGCTGTGTTAGCTCATCAGGATTACTCTGCACAGTACCTCTCTGACATGACTGACTCTGTTTGCTTCCCAAATGGTGCCCTATTCCCTACAAAGTGCACTACTTTTGACCAGGGCCTATAGGGTTCTGGTCAAAAGTAGTGCACTATGCAGGGAATAGGGAGCCATTTGGAATGTGGCCTCTGTCTAATACACAGTAGGGATGAACATGTGTTCTGTCTTTGATTCCATAGTGTATTGTTACAGAAACATATTTTATTACAGCAAGAGTCGGATGTATGATTAACAGTAATGTAGGCAGATGTCTATTGTCTATGGAACACAATAGAAATTATCTGGAAAATATTTGATTGATTGAGGATGACCATGTGCTCTTGTGTGTCTGATGCTAATTACTGTATTATTACAGCTACAGTTGGATTCTGAACTGATATAAATGTTTTCTTGATTTCTAGGAGGCAGGGTTGGGGTTAATTTAATTCAATTCAACCCAGGAATTGAAATTCAAATTTGAATTGGACACACCCCACCGAAAGCAGAATTTAAATTATATTTGAATGAAAGGAAGTCGAATTTAATTCAAAGCAATTCAAAGAAATTCAACTGGAAGTGAAACATGAAAAGTCATTCCTTTGACACGTTTTACCAAAATATTCTGTCAATTAATACATAAGAAATACAGATACCATTTAAAATATCAAATTGATTATCACTCATAGATGTCAAACAGTATTTTATTTATTTATTTTTGTCATGAGATATTAGGTTGTTCCCTTCCATTCTGGAGTGTTTGGTTTGATCTAATGCATTCTGGGAAATGTACTTTTTCTGTTTCGTTTTTTATAACATGTTAGTGAAATATGAATTATTATAGAATATTTATTGTTTTATGAGAATGAAATGTTTCAATCATATGTTAAACATAGTATTGGTTACCATACATTATGTCAAAATTAACATTGTATAGTGTTGTGTTCACATAAATAATATCCATTTGAATAGCCAAAACCATTTGAATTTTATGGAATAAAAATTATCATTCCTGTGGGGTGTGGTCAATTCAAATTCAATTCAAATTCTGCTTCCTGTAGGGTGTGGTCAATTCAAATTAAATTCAAATTCTACAATTGAAATGGAATTAAAGGACAATTTGCAACTAAATGGCGAAGGTGCATAAAGATGTTGAAATTCAGATATAATTCAGGTGTTACCACTATCCATAGAGTTTTTTAACGACGGCGCGCTACATAGTTCAATGTGCCAATAAATCAGCACTATCTACTTTTATCGTTTTTTCAAATTGCCTGCTTCTTGGAGCTTCAATTGGGACCATGTATACTGCGCTAATGATGATACAAAAAAAGAGTAACTAAGAGCAATGTACAAT
This sequence comes from Coregonus clupeaformis, assembly GCF_020615455.1. Taxonomy (NCBI): domain Eukaryota; kingdom Metazoa; phylum Chordata; class Actinopteri; order Salmoniformes; family Salmonidae; genus Coregonus; species Coregonus clupeaformis. Next base: position 4,994,356 of record NC_059211.1, read on the forward strand.
ACGGCAAAATGCGCAAACAAGGCATTTGTGGTAAGTACATAGGGGCCACCATCTGCATGGCACTTCCGCTATTCATAATTGACCCCAACCCTGCTAGGTGGATGAACATGTGTTCATGGCTGATACTTAGAGAACCATGCCTACTGTATTATTAAGGCTAGTTGGATAGCTGATGATCACTAAAGCTCTCTCTCAAGTAACCCCAAAAGTACACGTTTGTTGTAAACCCAGACAAACTCACCTGATTCAACTCATTGCGGGCTTGATGATTAGTTGAAAAGTGTAATCAGGTGTGCTTGTCCCGGGCTACAACAACGTGTGCTGTTGGGGGTACTCGAGGAGTTGGGAAACACTGGTCTAATGTATGCAGATGTTCAGTGTCTATTCTGTGTATGCTCGCAATGACTGACTGGCGACGTCTAGTAGACTGTGAGATTGAACACGTGTTCATGTCTGATACTTATAAAAACCCGTATTACAGCTGGAGTTGGACGTTTGACGTCTGATGAGCACTAAAGCTCTGTTAATGATGACAACATGATGATATGTAATGTCATGTATGCAGATGTTCAGCGTCTATTTTGTGTACATTATGCACCATTATGGAAATTCTCCAACTGTAACATGTAGGCTTTACCACTGATCTCTCCTACACAGTATTTTTTATTCATTATCTTTATGTATTATCTCAGGATGTATTATTCTTCTTTAAGAAAATAAAAAATTATGATGTAAATAAACATAAATAAACATTTCTATTTTCCCCCAGATCCTGGTGCACGTGGGCTTCCTGACAGAGGAGTCAGGGGATGTGTTCAGCCCCAAGGTCCTGAAGGGTGGTCCCCTGGGGGAGATGGTCCAGTGGGCAGACATCCTCACAGCCCTCCATGTCCTGGGACACAACCTCAAGATCTCCATGTCTCTTAAAGAACTGCAGGGGTGAGTCAGCATATAAACTTTGTTTTGGCTGTATCTTGATTTGATCATCTTTTGATTGATTGGATTTGTTTGGGTGTTTTATTGTGTGGTGGATTGGAAGCAACTTCATTGATCTGACCACAGACATTTTGATGAGTCAACTATTGGCCAATACACAGTGTGGCAATTAGCAGGGGCTTTTATCCAAAGCGACTAACAGATCCTCTAAGGTGATGGTGTTAAAAAGCACTTTGTGATCAATAGACAGACGGTGATCATTTGTATTTGATTGCTGTCCATTATAGCACTTTGACCTATCCCTCAGGTTGATCCATAGAATTACAATGGGAACACTTACAGTGCCTATAGAAAGTCTACACCCCCTTGAACTTTCACATTTTGCTGCCTTAAAATTTGATCTAAAAAGGTATTCAAATAGATTTTCAAAGTGAAAGAAAGTTATAAAAAATTGCCCCCAAAAAATTGCTTCTTGGAGCTTCAATTGGGACCATGTATACTGCGCTAATGATGATACAAAAAAAGAGTAACTAAGAGCAATGTACAATGCGGCAAAATGCGCAAACAAGGCATTTGTGGTAAGTACATAGGGGCCACCATCTGCATGGCACTTCCGCTATTCAAATAGATTTTCAAAGTGAAAGAAAGTTATAAAAAATTGCCCAACTAAAACAAAAACAAAAACTGAAATATCCAATTATGATATTTCAGTTTTTGTTTTTGTTTTAGTTGGGCAATTTTTTATAACTTTCTTTCACTTTGAAAATCTATTTGAATACCTTTTTAGATCAAATTTTAAGTCTCTACCCCCTGAGTTAATACTTGGTGGAAGCACCTTTGTCAGCCATTACAGTTGTGAATAATTTTCATTAAGGATTTACCATCTTTGCACAACTCTTAGGGCAACATATATACATCGTTTTTGTCAAAATTGCTCAGACTCAGCTAATTTGTTTGGGGATCATTGATGGACAGCGATATTTAAACCTTGTCTCAGATTTTTTTAAAGCAGATTTAAGTCAAGACTGAGACTAGACCACTCAGGAACACTCAACAGCTCTTGGACAGCCAATTGGGTGTGTCTTTTGCATAAACATTTGTGTAATTGTCCCACAGAAAAATACAACCCTATCCCAGGGTTAGGTTTTCAGAAGACTGAGGTGGGTTCTCCTCAAACGTTTTACCTGGGCTTTGCTCCTTTCATATTTCTTTTGATCCTAACAAACTCCCGAGTCCCTGTCAGAAAAGTTTTCTATAACTTTCTTGCACTTGTGGAGTAAGTTGTGTAGATCTGTAGGAACAAAAATCGAATGGAATCCCTTTTAGATTAAATTTGAAGGCAGGAAAATGTGGAAAAAAAAGTTAAAGGGGTTGTAGACTTTCTATAGCCACTGTATTTTAGATAAAGGACCAATTTTCAGGTAGAAAGCTGTAGAAAGCAAGTGAATTATCACTTGGCCACTATTCCCCTTAAACAGTTAATATCTTTTTAACCACATCAATATACCTGCTCTACCTCCCCAGTTAACCCAATACATCAGCCGATCAGAACCACAGACCTGGGCTGTGTCTCAATCGACAAGGATGCTGCCTTTTGAGGCAGCATTTCTAGGCAGGACGTCAAAATTGGTATGTCCCAATCCCAAGGTACCTTAAAATGCTGCTTTCTAAGGTGCCTTCATTGGGCGGTTTTGAAGGCAACATCCCATGTGTCCTTCGCTGGGGAGGCTATCTCATAACCCCTTGCGGCGCATCGAAAATTCAAAACAATTCTGAATTAATGGTGGACACAAGTCCCCGCTTGGGAGAAGATGTCCCAGAAGAATAAGGAATAACTTGGCGAAATGTAAGTATAACGTTGATTTATTCACAAAATTATGTTAAAATGTTCAACAAATTACTTTCATATGAATTTTGAATTCAAATGTTGAGTAACTGTTGTTTATCAGCCCGTTGCCAAGCTAGCTAGCTAGCTAGCTAACACATCATACGTGATAGCTAGCTAACGTTAGGAGGCGATCTTGTCCTGCTTATCGGCTTTTTAGAGATGCACAACTAAACTAACTAGGCCTAATCGTAGATTCAACAATGTGTCAATTTTATATCAATTAATTGGTGAACTTGCTAGCCAGCTAAAAACATGTAGCAAATTTGTTTTCAGGGACTAAAGTGGGCACCTGATCGCGTATTACTCCATTGCATTGGCTTGGCAGGAGAAAACAGTCCTGCCCGACTCACTTGGAGGTCAATTTTTTTAACAACATCTGATGAAAAACATAGGAAATACAGCCAGCTGTGTTCTGTTCATTCTAGGCTTGCTAGCCAGCCAAGTTATTTGTGCATTCTGGTGATGAGTCTGTTTAACAAGTTTGCTTGCTAGCTTGCAGCATGCAGTGTCTGTTTACCTAACATTAACATTAGCTAACTTTCTCTTGTCACTTTCCCTTCCCCTATTGTTGCACATTGGGTTTGTTGTTACTAGTAAAAATGATAGGCTAAGTTATTCTACTCTTACTGTAAACAACTGAACAAGCCTAAAAATATGCAAAACTGTTAACCAAACGATTGCACATTAATAAAGGTAGTTGTGGCTTCAGTGACTTGAACCAGCTGAAATTTGAGCAGTGAGGTTCATTTCTCCCCCCTTGTCTCTGCTTGTTCCAGCTTGAAGGACATCTCACCCTGACACCCTGCAGATGCAAAGAACTTGTTGGGAACATCCCAGCCACCAGGATAATCACCATATCCCAGGATTTTATTAAGGAGTGTGAAACATCACAATGTTAGATATAAATAGATTCACCCATGTTATTGTTTATCATGCAGATTCATTCTAAAATAAAGACATGATTTTCTGTCCCACGGGATTGCACTGTGGGCAAGTTTTGAATTTAGAGCACAATTAGTTGAAATTAGGTATTAGTAAAGGGCTGGGAAAAAAACTTGTAAACTCCTGTCCTGTGTATAAAAAACCTGTCCCGGTCATGACTAAATTTGCCCTCATATACTGAACAAGCTTATGAATGTTGGAGGTTAATCTCCTTGAGATTTCCCTCACTTGGGAATGACCTATTTTGTACAATGGACTGTGTTTCAAGGACTAATGCACATATACAGGAAAACCAATGGCTACAATGTAAACAAACGTCTCGCGCTCGGTGGAATGCGAATGCGTTGTCACATGATGCAGCCTTCGACGCCCGTCCCAAATGGCAGTAACAGTACATTCTGGAAAAGTGCTACCTACTAAGGTAGGTGCCTTTGGAGGCAGATAGGCAGCAGGCAGCTGCCTTTGGATTGGGACACAGCCCTGCAGTCTTCTTATTGAGTTATTTAGTGACCCCATCGATCGCCATCAACCTCCTCTCCAGTCTCCTGTCAATGGTGCAATGCTGTGTCTCTTTCCGCTCCCCTCGTCCAGTCAGCACCTCTTCATGTATTCCCTTTATGTGATGATGGATACAGTAGTCGCCGTCTCCTTGCGGTCTCTGGGTGGACTAGATGTAAATCTGTCTCATTGATTAAGACGCTCCAGGGCCGGTGTCCAGTGTTTGGCTACTAAAAGCAGGACTAAAGACTCTGTAAATCACAAGAGATCGTCAAACAACACCAGCCAGAGTTAGTCATATGGAGATGGATTGGGTAGTGTGGTTGGCTGCCAAACCTGTGTTGGGGATTATGAATTGAGTTGTCTTGGACTTTTTTTTCGCTTCTTTGATATAAGGAGATGTTTTCACTGTTTTGTGAGCTTCTGACTAAGTGAAGTGCCCCACTCAATCCCACTCTCTGTCTGTCTCTTTCTCTACTTCTAATTTCCAAACATTCCCTTTGTTTCTCTCTATGTCCTTGTATATCCTCTTGTCTGTCTCTTTTGTTTTCTCTCTTTCATATCTTGTGTTCTCTGTCTCTGTTTACACCCCTCTCTCTCTCTCTCTCTCTCTCTCTCTCTCTCTCTCTCTCTCTCGCTCTCTCGCTCTCTCGCTCTCTCTCTCGCTCTCTCTCTCTCTCTGTCTCTCTCTCTGTCTCTCTCTCTGTCTCTCTCTCTGTCTCTCTCTATCTATCTTTCATTGCATTCTCCACCTTTCTCGCTTCAAGTGCTATCGAACGAAGTTGTTTTCTATAAACCAGTTTACCATTGTTGACTTGAAACTCTGCACCTACTCCCTTATTTCCCATGACCCCCTGCTTTCACCAGGACAAAGAACATTGGCCTTTTCGATTCGACAGATGTGATATTACAAGCAATTTAGCTGTCACTGGGGGAAAAGCAATAATTTTTGTTATTCCCCCTCTATCGGTCTGTCTTTTGATTTGGCTTTGATAAACAGAAATGGTTCTATCGATCATTTTTTGGTTAACACATCACTGGACAAAATAATTGGGACGTACAAGAGGTTGACATCAAGAAGAAGGAGAGAACGCTCTCACGATGTCAGCGCAACAGAGCGTGAAGGGTCGTCCTTTATTAGTATGGGGTCATTTTATTTAAAGGTGTTGTTGCCCCTTTACACATGTTTGCTGTAGCTCTCTCTGCCTAAGTGAGGACACAGACAAGCGTGCCCCTTTAAGATGGCAGATTTGCTGTTTGAAGAGTAACTATTGATTTTTGTTGGCAGCCAAGTGCGACACAACGACATGAAAGATGTTTCGTTTCGCCGTCAAGTCGCAAACATCCCAAGGCATTGTTTTGAACAGCTTTTCTTGTTTATTTATTTTTCTTCTATCCCAGAAGAAAACAAAAGCCACTTATCATTGAGGCTCATCTGAAATGTTTGTTTTGCACGTATCTCACTGTTTTTCTGCTGACAAATTGCAATCAGCGCTTTTGTCAGTAATCAAATGAGGCAGAGAAAACAACAAATAATTTGTCTTTCAGATACTACTTTTACAGATTTGATTGCATTACATTTAGCACATCATCTGGTTTTGAAATCAGCTCAGATAAACAATGTACACTATATACTCTTATCTCCCTCACTAACTTTAAGCATCAGTTGTCAGAGCAGCTTACCGATGACTGCACCTGTACACAGCCCATCTGTAATTAGCCCACCCAACTACCTCATCCCCATATTGTTATTTATTTTGCTCATTTGCACCCCAGTATCTCTATTTGCACATCATCTTCTGCACATCTATCACTCCAGTGTTAATACTAAATTGTAATTATTTTTGCACTATGGCCTATTTATTGACTTACCTCCATAACTTACTACATTTGCACACACTGTATATAGATTTTCTATTGTGTTTTTGACTGTACGTTGTGTTTATCCCATATGTAACTCTGTGTTGTTGTTGTTTTTATCGCACTGCTTTGCTTTATCTTGGCCAGGTTGCAGTTGTAAATGAGAACGTGTTCTCAACTGGCTTACCTGGTTAAATAAAGGTGAAATCAAATAAATAAATAAATATAGAACAACAGCCCACATAAAGAAGGCTTGAAAGTTTTGCCATATCCCCACGGTCCCTGTCTGTCAATGAGGTAGATGGATGGATAGATGATTCTATTAGAATTGATAGATGAATAAGTGGACAGGGTGAGCCTATAGGGAGGAGGGGGGAGGTACTATAGCACTGCTTCAGCACCAGTGTGTGTGTGTGGGTTTTGATTGTATTTACTGTGAACAAAGAGGCTAATATAATCCTATCTGTTGTCCATTCTATTGTTAAAGCTATGAATGTGGAATCACAGCAGGGTCCAGTGTTATCTAGTACTACTAATCCATTATTCTGGTTGTGGTAGCTACTGTACACACACACACACACACACACACACACACACACATTGAATATAGCCAGTGCCTGTGTATTCTGCTGAGTCTGCATTCTCCTCTATGGGCCTATAAAGAATTGCACAATGGAGATGAGACCCAATTTACAGACAATTAGATAGACCACAGCCCAGATATATTACAACAACAATTGTCACAGCCACCCAAGTCATAGACTGTTAACCAAATAGCTACCTGCATTTGACCCCTTTTTGCACTAACTCTTTTGACTCATCACATACACTGCTGCTACTGCTTATTATCTATCCTGTTGCCTAGTTACCTTACCTCTACATATATGTACATATCTACCTCAATTACCTCGTACCCCTGCACAACTACTCTGTACTGGTACCCCATGTATATAGCCAAGTTATCATTACTCATTGTGTATTTATTCCTCGCGTTATTATTTTTATATAATGTTTATATTTTTCTCTATGCATTGTTGGGAAGTAAGTAAGCGTTTCACTGTTAGACTACACCTGTTATTTACGAAGCATGTGACAATTTGATTTGATTTGATTACCAGCACTACTGGAGAGGACAGGGCTGCTGTCCATCTTATACACCTAATTTACATATGTACAATCCACTTCAAATGAGTGGATTCGGCTATTTCAGCCACACCCGTTGCTGACAGGTGTATAAAATCAAGCACACAGCCATGCAATCTCCATAGACAAACATTGGCAGTAGAATGGCCTTACTGAAGAGCTCAGTGACTTTCAACGTGGCACCGTCATATGATGCCACCTTTCCAAAAAGTCAGTTCGGCAAACTTCTGCCCTGCTAGAGCTACCCCGGTCAACTGTAAGTGCTGTTATTGTGAAGTGGAAACGTCTAAGAGCAACAATGGCTCAGCCGTGAAGTGGTAGGCCACACAAGCTAACAGAACGGGACCGTTGAGTTCTGAAGCGAAGCGTTGAAAAATGGTCTGTCCTTGGTTGCAACACTCACTACTGAGTTCCAAACTGCCTCTGGAAGCAACGTCAGCATAAGAACTGTTCGTCGGGAGCTTCATGAAATGGGTTTCCATGGCCGAGCAGCCGCACATAAGCCTAAGATCACCATGCGCAATGCCAAGCGTCGGCTGGAGTGGTATAAAGCTCGCCGCCATTGGACTCTGGAGCAGTGGAAACGCGTTCTCTGGAGTGATGAATCACACTTCACCATCTGGCAGTCCGACGGACGAATCTGGGTTTGGCGGATGCCAGGAGATCGCTATCTGCCCCAATGCCATGTGCCAATTGCAAAATTTGTTGGAGGAGGAATAATAGTCTGGGGCTGTTTTTCATGGTTCGAGCTAGGCCCCTTAGTTCCAGTGAAGGGAAATCTTAATGCTACAGCATACAAAGCCATTCTAGACGATTCTGTACTTCCAACTTTGTGGCAACTGTTTGGGGAAGGCGCTTTCCTGTTTCAGCATGACAATGCCCCCGTGCACAAAGCGAGGTCCATACAGAAATGGTTTGTCGAGATCGGGGTGGAAGAAAACGACTGACCTGCACAGAGCCCTGACCTCAACCCCATCGAACACCTTTGGGATGAATTGGAACGCCGACTGCGAGCCAGGCCTAATCGCCCAACATCAGTGCCCGACCTCACTAATGCTCTTGTGGCTGAATGGAAGGAAGTCCCTGCAGCAATGTTCCAACATCTAGTGGAAAGCCTTCCCAGAAGTGTGGAGGCTGTTAAAGCAGCAAATGGGGGACCAACTCCATATTAATGCCCATGCTTTTGGAATGAGATGTTCGACAAGCAGGTGTCCACATACTTTTGGCCATGTAGTGTATAAGTGTCTGGGTATGGAGGAAAAAGGGTGGGGTCTTTATATTAGATGACAACACTGCATAATAACCCCTCTCTAAACTAAATCTGATATTAAACAGTTGAGTCATAGTTGTGTCTCCATGGTAGCCCACAGCAATACTATCTACATATTACATGGTTGTTGATGCATACATATTTTGTTTTGTAACTCAGTGTTTTGTAACTCTGTGTTTTGTAACTCATACTGCATGTGGTTCAATCTGTGAAAAGTAGGCTTTATAGGTCCCTTTGGGCAGCTGTTGGTCATGAAAAGAGGAAGGACAGAGGAGGGAGAGGCTCTCATTTTCTACCTCCTTTATTCACAATCACATTGGAGGAAGGACTACTCTCCTCTCATCCACTGGATCTGTTCATTCACTTCCCACTCCTCTACTGACCAGTACATTATTCAGATAAGTATTTTCCCCTATTCCTCATGTTCCCTCTCTCCCCTCTCTATTTCTACTTTAAATCTCCTGTATGAGTCAGCAGCAGTTTAAGACACTTTGCAGAAGCTAGATATTCTCCTTAGAGATTCACTCAGATATGTCACGTTCGTCGTATATAGAGGACCAAGGCGCAGCGTGGAAGGTGAACATATTTATTAAAATAATGATTACACGAACAAAAAACAACAAACGATAACGTGACGTCCAAAGGTGCACAACACAAACCTATACAGGAACAAGATCCCACAAACACTGTGGGAAAACTGGCTGCTTAAGTATGGTTCCCAATCAGAGACAACAAGCAACAGCTGATACACGTTGCCTCTGATTGAGAACCACACTGGCCAACATAGAAATACTAAACTAGAACGAAAACAAATGAAAACTCACACCCTGGCTCAACATACTAGAGTCCCCAGAGCCAGGGCGTGACAGTACCCCCCCCCTAAGGCGCGGACTCCGACCGCGCCAACCAAACACCACAGGGGAGGGACCGGGTGGGCACTCCGCCTTGGTGGCGGATCCGGCCCGGGCATGATCCCCACTCCTCTCTAACCCCCCCAAAGTACCCCTGGTCCGGTCTGGCCCTGCTGACCGGAGCTGGACTACACACTGGTGGAGCGGATTGCTCTAGCTCCGGCGTGAAGCAGCTGACCCGTGCCGAACCAGGCACCGGTGGAACAGGCACGGCTGTGCCGGACTGACGGCACGCCCACCACTGGCTTGGTGTGGGGAGCAGGAACGGGCCGAGCCGGGCTGACGAAACGCACCCCTGACTTGGTGCGGGAGCAGGAGCGGGCCGGACCGGTTGACGAGCGCACCACTGACTTGGTGCGGGGAGCAGGAACGGGCCGGACCGGCTGACGGCGCACCACTGACTTGGTGCGGGAGCAGGAACGGGCCGGACCGGCTGGACGGGCGCACCACCGACTTGGTGCGGGAGCAGGAGCGCCGGACCGGCTGACGGGCGCACCACTGACTTGTTGCGGGAGCAGGAACGGGCCGGACCGGGCTGACGGAGCGCACCACTGACTTGGTGCGGGGAGCAGGAGCGGCCGGACCGGCTGGACGAGCGCACCACTGACTTGTTGCGGGGAGCAGGAGCGGGCCGAACCGGGCTGACGATGCGCACCATAGGCTTGGTGCGTGGAGCAGGAACAGGCCGGGCTGACGATGCGCACCATAGGCTTGGTGCGTGGAGCAGGAACAGGCCGGGCCGGGCTGACGGCGCGCACCACAGGCTCGATGCGAGGAACAGGAACAGGCCGGACCGTACTGGGGACACACACCACTGGCCCTACGCAGGGATCAGGAACGGGCCGGACCGGACTGGTAACACACCCCAGTACCTCTCGCCATGCCTCTACACGTTCCCTCTCCTCTGTGACCAGTGGCCCCCTTAACCTGGCGGCCTCCTCTGCAAACCCGCTGGACTGCTCTATCGCGGCCTCCTGCTGCCCCGTCGTCCACGGCGTGAGCCCCCCCCTAAAAATTCTGGGGGTCTCTCCTCCCCGTGGGCCAGGCCCAGTCGAGGTTGATGTCCTTTAGCGATACCTCTGGCGCTGGCTCCTGGACACGCTGCTTGGTCCAGTGTTGGTGGGATCTTCTGTCACGTTCGTCGTATACAGAGGACCAAGGCGCAGCGTGGAAGGTGAACATATTTATTAAAATAATGATTACACGAACAAAAAACAACCACCGATAACGTGACGTCCAAAGGTGCACAACACAAACCTATACAGGAACAAGATCCCACAAACACTGTGGGAAAACTGGCTGCTTAAGTATGGTTCCCAATCAGAGACAACAAGCAACAGCTGATACACGTTGCCTCTGATTGAGAACCACACTGGCCAACATAGAAATACTAAACTAGAACGAAAACAAATGAAAACTCACACCCTGGCTCAACATACTAGAGTCCCCAGAGCCAGGGCGTGACAAGATAATTGGAGAGATGTTTGATTTCCCTGGTAAACCTTGTGAACTTACATCACTTATACAATCAACTCCTGATATTCAAGACTGATTTGAGTTTGCACTTATCTGAGTTGACAGTATTGGCTCAGTGCTTACTCTAACAAAGATGTTGTTAGACAGAGACTGTCCAATGAAGGAAGGCAGTCAGGTGAAAGAGAGAGAAGGACTATTGAGCCGTAAGGCAGGACGCTAGAGAAGCTGGGAGAGTGGAGTGAGAAAGGGAGAAAGGAAGATTCAGTGAGGGATGGAGATTGGTAGATTGAGTGACAGCAGATTTGTCTAAGACATCTCACGCCCTGTTAGGCCTCTCTCTCTCTCTCTCTCTCTCTCTCTCTCTCTCTCTCTCTCTCTCTCTCTCTCTCTCTCTCTCTCTCTCTCTCTCTCTCTGTCAGTGTGGTTTGGGGGTCAGCCCAGTGATATGCATTTCTGTCACCACCACCTGGTGGTCTACCATCTCCATGGAGACAGACACAGGTCACCAGATAGGTCACAGGGGATCATCATTTCAAGCAGAAGGGGAGTGATGGCATCAGGTGGATTGGGGGTTAGATAATGCTGCTGGGCCTATGAAAGTGTTCTGATCCTCATTTTGTTATATTTGTCTAACCAGACTTTGACAATTCCCACAACTCCGCTCCTCTAATGTGACCAAGATGGCTGTGAACATACTGTAGCGACCCGCACAGACAGCTGTGTGTTATGTGTTAGGCTAGTAGATGGTTGTGTTGTACCTACCAGTACCAGTGTTCGCGGGGTCCGACATGTCAATCAACCTGCTATCTGCCAATCACGGGAATGCCTGGAATGTTCTGATGCCGGGCATCCTGGCGGTTGGCGGAGTGGCGTGGAGGGGGGTTGGGCAGGGGGATGGAGCATTGGAAGTTAAGACCAGGTTTAGCCTTTGTTCTCTCTCTTTTTACGTCTGGGCTTCACAAGAGAAGGTCACGATTGGCTTGTGGGTTATCTTTCATTTATTTGGCGTGGGCTACGGCCAAACAGTAGCCTGTGTAAAGTTGGTTTAATAAACCGTCCATTCGTAAACTCAATCCTCTGTCTGGACAGTTGTTCTTTTATGATCTAGTCAGGTCATTACATTGGTGTCAGAAGTAAAAACGTTGATAAAAGTTAGCCAGCTAGCTAGCTGACTTCTGTGGCTAGCTACCGTAGGTGAGAACGGGGGTTGAAGATGCTTCGAGGAATCCGAAAGTGAAGGTGGAGGTAGGGGACGATTATGGCCAAGGAGGTGCGTGTGCATGGACGTCGGGGGTTCTGGCTGAGGAGATCGCCAGGGCACCGGAGCCCAGAGGCCGGCTTGAGGGAGGACGTTAGAGTGATGGCGGCTGAAGCGGGCATGAGTGCTTCGTCGACTGTGTTTCGCGCGGATTCTGGTGGGCGGACCGAAGGGGTGACGTCGACGCGGCGGGACGAGGAATCTGGGGCTCAGGATGTAAACAAACATGGCGGCGCCCAGTTCTCCGGCTGCGTCCGTATCCGTTAAGACCCCGAAGTATTCCGGTAAGGCGGATTGGGAAGCTTTTCATGCTCAGTTTGAACTGTTAGCTCATTTTAGGGGGTGGTCGGATGAAGATAGGGCACTGCAGTTGGCTTTATGCCTCACGGATGAAGCTCTGGCCTGTTTGATATTGATTAGCCCCGAGGACAGACGTGATTATGGTGCTTTAGTGGGAGCACTGAGGAGGCGCTATGGACAGTGTGTACAGCCCGGCTACTGCGCTCCGAACTGAGTAATAGACGAGGCAGCCTGGAGAGCCTCTACGGGTGCTAGCTAATGACATTGAGAGCCTCTCTCGGCGGGCATATGCTCACATGCCCCCTCCGTGCAGAGCGAGCTAGCACGGGACCAGTTCATACAGGCGCTCTCTCCTACGGAGCTGCGCATACAGACCCAGCTGGCTCATCCTGAGTCATTGCAGGTAGCCTTGGAGATGGCTTTGGAGAGGGAGCTGGTGTGGGCTGGGGCTTCAGCTGGGGCTTTGGTGGGGGTGCAGGGAGACAGACCCTCTGTGCGAGCTGGGGGCAGAGCAGCCCGGGAGCCGGAAAAGCCTGCATGGGTGGCTGAAATGACAGAACTCATTCGTGCTGTGTCGCTACAGGCGGCACGAAACACACGCCCTGGTCCCAGGGTCTGCTGGGGTTGTGGCCAGCCAGGCCATCTGTGCCGAGATTGCCCCATGTCCCCCAGAGCTCAGGGAAACGGCTCGGGGTCCGCATAGACCGGGTAGTGCGGACCCCTGGCTTTCTATCCCAACCACCATCTTCTTCAGGAGGAGCCCACCGGCACAGACGGGGAAGCAAGGCTCCACTTCCCCAGAAGCAGACGAGGGCAAGCGGATGGAGCCTGTTGTTGTGGTGGGCCGGACCTGTGTTGGGGACTTTGTCATGTCCCTGTCACTGTGGAGGGGGTGCCCTGCTCCGCCCTGGTGGACACTGGGTCCACAGTAACCCTGGTGAGGCCAGATATTGTGCCAGGTTGGACTCAGTGTGAGCCTACAACTGTGCAGCTCCGCACAGTCACAGGTGAGCTGGCACCCATGAAAGGGAAGGGAATAATGACTCTGACAGTAGGGGGAAGGACTGTGCGTCATCCTGTGTGGGTGGCGGCTGTGCAGGACCCTTGTATCCTGGGGTTGGACTTTCTTAGGAGCACAGGCTGCCAGTTAGACCTAAATAGGGGCACACTGAGCTTCCAGGGAGGGCCGGAGGTCACCATGGCCCCTAATGTCACATTCACTCAACCCAACAAACCCTTTACTCTAACAGTTAAAGCAGCAGAGACTCATGGCTGCCCCCCTCCCCCACCTCTGGGTGTGACTTTTTCCCCAGCTCCCCTGTCACCTACGGCGTTGTGTTACATTCCCCCAGCTACCTCCACGACACAGCCCTCTGTGAGCCCGGGCCGCGCCCCCAGCCCAGCTACCCCAGATGGGAGGGGAGAGGACACTGTCTGCAGTGAGGGAGATATGGGGGGAGGAACTGTGTTGGTCTTGACCCCGAGCAGCAGGAACGGTTGAGGCAGTTGCTGTTTGAATTCAGAGACAGCTTTGCGCTGAGTGAGGAAGAGGTGGGTCAGACTCATCTGGTGCAGCATGAGATCGACACAGGTGATGCTCGACCTATCAAGATGCGTCCCCGCCGTATCCCGCTGGCACGCCAGGAGGCGGCAGACAAGGCTGTGTTGGAGATGCAGCGGGCAGACTTCATTGAGCCCTCAGACAGCCCCTGGGCGGCGCCAGTCGTCATGGTTCCAAAGAAGGGGGGCAAGCTGAGGTTCTGTGCGGACTACAGGCGGCTGAATGAGGTAACCAGGAAGGACTCATACCCCATACCACGTATCGATGAGTCGCTGGACCTGGTTAGGGGGTCCTCCTGGTTCTCCTCACTAGACCTCCGCAGTGGCTACTGGCAGGTGCCCCTCTCCCCAGAGGCCAGAGCCAAAACTGCGTTCTCCACTAACAGAGGACACTGGCAGTTCAAGGTCCTGTGCTTTGGCCTGTGCAACGCTCCAGCTACTTTTGAGCATTTGATGGACAGGGTGCTGGATGGCATCCCCGACAGCAGTGTCTGGTATACCTCGATGACATCCTGGCCCATGGCAGCTCCTTCCAGTCAGCCCTGGGGGGCGCTACGGTGTGTGCTGGAGAGGGTGGCTGCCGCAGGTCTGAAGCTCCACCCCGAGAAGTGCCACTTCATGAGGAGAGAGGTGTCCTTCTTGGGCCACCGAGTGGGGAAGGAGGGGATCAGCACCATGGAGGACAAGGTAGCGGCTGTCAGAGACTGGCCCACCCCACCAACCAGCGTCAGCTGAAGAGCTTCCTGGGCCTGGCCTCGTACTACAGGAGGTTTGTACGGGGCTTCTCAAGCGTTGCTGCTCCACTGAACCGCCTGCTGCCGAAGGACAAGGCTTTCACTTGGACAGTGGAGTGGAGGAGGCGTTCAACACCCTCAAACGTGCACTGATCGAGGCCCCGTGCTCGCCCCCTGACCTCACATTGCCCTTTATCCTGGACACAGACGCGAGCAATGTGGGCATGGTGGGGTGCTGGCCCAGGTGGGGCCAGAGGGGGAGAGAGCGGTGGCGTACTTCAGCAAAACATTTGACAAACATGAGCGCCAGCTACTGTGTACCCGGCGGGAGCTCTTGGCTGTTGTGGCTTCCGTCAAACACTTCAAGTACTACCTGGGTGGTCTGCCCTTTACTGTAAGGACTGACCACTCTAATCTCCAGTGGCTCATGTCTTTCAGAGAGCCAGAGGGGCAGGTGGCACGCTGGTTGGAGGAGCTTCAGCCGTATGACTTCACGGTGGTGCACAGGGCAGGGGCACACCACTCCAACGCCGACGCCATGTCCCGTCGGCCCTGTACTGCAGACGGCTGCCGCCACTGCTGAACGGAGAGAGGGACGGGGAGAGAGCTGTGTGCAGAGGAGGGGGTCTGTGCCACAGTGTGTCGGGCGAGCGGGCCTGTCTGCTGTGAGCTGCAGACTGTCGACGTGGCTGAATGGGGGGCAGCAGCAGGGACGGGACACAGACCTACAGCCAGTGCTACAGTGGGTAGAGGCGCAGGTGAGGCCACCATGGGAAGAGGTGACAGCGCTCTCACTCGCGACCAAAGGGTTGTGGTCAAAGTTTGAGCGACTGCGGCTGGCTGATGGCGTGTTACAGCGGGCATGGAAGGAGTCAGCTACGGGGAGGAGAGGTGGCAGGTGGTGGTCCCAAAAGCATTGCGGGAGGCTGTGCTCCAGAGTACTCATGGGGGGTGGGGACTGGACACTTTGGGGTCACAAAACACTGCGCCGCCTCCGTCAGGGCTTTTACTGGGGGCAGCACAAGAGGGATGTGGAAGACTTTTGCCGCCGCTGTGACAACTGCACAGCGAGAAAGGGCCCCCAGGCCGCTCTCATGCTCAGCTCCAACAGTTCCCAGTGGGGGGCTCCCATGGAGAGGGTGGGAGTGGATGTAGTGGGGCCGTTCCCCACCACAGACAGTGGAAACCGCTGGGTGCTCACGGCCATGGACTATTTCACAAAATGGCCCGAGGCCTATGCTCTGCCTGACCAGGAGGCAGAGACCATCGTCGATGCCCTGACAGCGGGGATGTTCAGCAGGTTTGGAGCTGCAGAGTCCATCCACAGCGACCAAGGCAGAAACTTTGAGTCCCGTGTGTTCGCCACCATGTGTGAGAGGCTGGGTATGCACAAGACCCGCACTACTCCTCTCCATCCTCAAAGTGATGGCCTTGTGGAGCACTTCAACAAAACGCTTGGACAGCAGCTGGGTCTACAGCCCGCTAAGAAAAAAAGGCAGATGCCCCAAGTTGGACAGTCACTGGGTGGGACCCTGCAGTGTCCTGGAGAGGGTAGGGGAGGTTGTTTACCGGGTGCAGCTTCCTCCCAGGGGGAGAAAGGTGACACTGCACCGGGACAGGTTAGCCCCATATAGAGGGGCCTCTTCTCCCCAAACCCCAGGAACCCCCACAATTCCCCTCTCTGGCAATGACATTCTCCAGGCACCCAACCCCAGGTGCCGCAGACAAGGCTCCAGACAGCCCACTCCCCCTGTGTCACCGCGTGGTTCCCCAGAGCCACGGACTGTATTACCCGTTCCCGCTTCCTTGTCCCCCATGTCCTTGCCTTCATCCCCTGGTTCCCAGAGGGGCACTCTGCGGCCATCACAGCCACGCAGGCAAAGGAGACCTCCGGGTCGCTTCAGAGACTTTGTTTGTTCCCTCGGGGACGAGGGACTTTGTGGTGGGAGGGCTGTGTAGCGACCCGCACAGACAGCTGTGTGTTATGTGTTAGGCTAGTAGATGGTTGTGTTGTACCTACCAGTACCAGTGTTCGCGGGGTCCGACATGTCAATCAACCTGCTATCTGCCAATCACGGGAATGCCTGGAATGTTCTGATGCCGGGCATCCTGGCGGTTGGCGGAGTGGCGTGGAGGGGGGTTGGGCAGGGGGATGGAGCATTGGAAGTTAAGACCAGGTTTAGCCTTTGTTCTCTCTCTTTTTATGTCTGGGCTTCACAAGAGAAGGTCACGATTGGCTTGTGGGTTATCTTTCATTTATTTGGCGTGGGCTACGGCCAAACAGTAGCCTGTGTAAAGTTGGTTTAATAAACCGTCCATTCGTAAACTCAATCCTCTGTCTGGACAGTTGTTCTTTTATGATCTAGTCAGGTCATTACAATACAGTTGAAGTCGGAAGTTTACATACACTTAGGTTGGAGTCATTAAAACTCATTTTTCAACCACTCCACAAATGTATTGTTAACAAACTATAGTTTTGGCAAGTCCGTTAGGATATCTACTTTGTGTATGACACAAGTCAACTTTCCAACAATTGTTTACAGGCAGTTTATTTAACTTATAATTCACTGTATCACAATTCCAGTGGGTCAGAAGTTTACATACACTAAGTTGACTGTGCCTTTAAACAGCTTTGAAAATTCCAGAAAATGATGTCATGGCTTTAGAAGCTTCTGATAGGCTAATTGACATCATTTGAGTCAATTGGAGGTGTACTTGTGGCTGTATTTCAAGGCCTACCTTCAAACTCAGTGCCTCTTTGCTTGACATCATGGGAGAATCAAAAGAAATCAGCCAAGACCTCAGAAAAACAATTGTAGACCTCCACAAGTCTGGTTCATCCTTGGGAGCAATTTCCAAACGCCTGAAGGTACCACGTTCATCTGTACAAACAATAGTACGCAAGTATAAACACCATGGGACCACGCAGCCGTCATACCGCTCAGGAAGGAGATGTGTTCTGTCTCCTAGAGATGAATGTACTTTGGTGCGAAAAGTGCAAATCAATCCCAGAACAACAGCAAAGGACCTCGTGAAGATGCTGGAGGAAACAGGTACAAAAGTATCTATATCCACAGTAAAACAAGTCCTATATCGACATAACCTGAAAGGCCACTCAGCAAGGAAGAAGCCACTGCTCCAAAACCACCATAAAAAAGCCAGACTACGGTTTGCAACTGCACATGGGGTCAAAGGTCGTACTTTTTGGAGAAATGTCCTCTGGTCTGATGAAACAAAAATAGAACTGTTTGGCCATAATGACCATCGTTATGTTTGGAGGAAAAATGGGAACGCTTGCAAGCCGAAGAACACCATCCCAACCCTGAAGCACGGGGGTGGCAGCATCATGCTGTGGTGGTGCTTTGCTGCAGGAGGGACTGGTGCACTTCACAAAATGGATGGCATCAAGCGGAAGGAAAATTGTGTGGATATATTGAAGCAACATCTCAAAACATCAGTCAGGAAGTTAAAGCTTGTTCGCAAATGGTCTTCCAAATGGACAATAACCCCAAGCATACTTCCAAAGTTGTGGCAAAGTGGCTTAAGGACAACAAAGTCAAGGTATTGGAGTGGCCATCACAAAGCCCTGACCTCAATCCTATAGAACATTTGTGGGCAGAACTGAAAAACTGAGTTTAAATGTATTTGGCTAAGGTGTATGTAAACTTCCGACTTCAACTGTTTACAATCATTGGTGCCTTCTAGCTCTGCCTCTGCCTATAGGGTCTAGGTTCTGGGCTGTGTGTGTGTCTGAGGCGGTGGTGGTGGTAGCTGACCTGGTGGCTGGATAATTCCCTGTTCACCTGACACACACACTTTCATTACTCACACTCTCACACCCCTCTGCTGTCTAGATGTCCTCTCTCCTCTCCTCTATCCCTCCATCCCTCTCTCCTCTCCTCTCCTCTCCTCTATCCCTCCATCCCTCTCTCCTCTCCTCTCCTCTCCTCTCCTCTATCCCTCCATCCCTCTCTCCTCTCCTCTATCCCTCCATCCTCCTCTCCTCTCCTCATCCCTCCATCCCTCTCTCCTCTATCCCTCCATCCCTCTCTCCTCTCCTCTCCTCCATCCCTCCATCCTCCTCTCCTCTCCTCCATCCCTCTCTCCTCTCCTCTCCTCTATCCCTCCATCCCCCTCTCTTCCCCTCTCCTCTCCTCTATCCCTCCATCCTCCTCTGCTCTATCCCTCGTCCCCCTCTCCTCTCCTCCCCTCTATCCCTCCATCCCCCTCTCCTCTCCTCTCCTCTATCCCTCCACACACTGCAACATGTGTTCACTACCATCCCTCTTCCGTCCAGACATCCAGGCTCATCATCTCCCATCTCTAAATACGACTTAGAACAAGTCTGGGTGAAAACATCTCAATTTCTCCCTCAGGAAACCTCAGTGTTAGAAAGCATTGCTTTCGGTCCTCCGTGTTAATATTTAAAGGCAGAGGAGACCTTTACAGGAAGTCAGGAGGAACAGCCTTAGGCTGTTTACCCAGTCTCTTACTACTGTAAATAACTTCCATTTTAAGGACCATGGTCTTACTGTTATATAAGTATTTAGGGATTTAATGTAAATAAAGCTAGCCATTTCGTTCTCTCAATATGTCTTCGTTAATCTGGCGCCATCTCTCTTTCTTTTGCTCACTCGCTCCCTCCCTTTCTGTCTCTCTTTCTCTCAGTCTCTCTGCTTTTCTTTTGCTGTTTCACTCTACCACACTTTATTTTGATTGCTCTCTCTCATTCCCTCTCTCTCCATCCTCCATTCGTTAATGTGTTCCCTACAGTGAGTAGAGACTCCTCAGACCCTGGTTCACCTCCTCTCTGCTTCGACGCCTCACTGTGAGCATTCCTATTACGTACAGTGCATTCGTGAAATCCATAGATTAGGGCCTAATTTATTTATTTCAGTTGACTGATTTCCTTATATGAACTGTAACTCAGTAACTTGTTGCGTTTATATTTTTTTCAGAATAATATACAGCACCAGTCAAAATTTTGGACACACCTACTCATTCAAGGGTTTTTCTTTATTTGTACTATTTTCTACATTGTAGAATAATAGTGAAGACATCAACACTATGAAATAACACACATGGAATCATATAGTAACCAAATAAAGTGTTAAACAAATCAAAATCTATATTATAATTGAGATTCTTCAAAGTAACCACCCTTTGCCTTGATGACAGCTTTGCACACTCTTGCCATTCTCTCAACCAGCTTCATGAGGTAGTCACCTGGAATGCATTTAAATTAACAGGTATGCCTTCTTAAAAGTTAATTTGTGGAATTTATTTCCTTCTTAATACGTTTGAGCCAATCAGTTGTGTTGTGACAAGGTAGGGTTGGTATACAGAAGATAGCCCTATTTGGTAAAAGACCAAGTGCATATTATGACAAGAACAGTTCACATAGGTAAAGACAAACGACAGTCCATCATTGCTTTAAGACATGAAGGTCAGTCAATCTGTAAAATTTGAAGAACTTTTAAAGTTTCTTCAAGTGCAGTCACAAAAACCATCAATCGCTATGATGAAACTGGCTCTCATGAGGACCGCCACAGGAAAGGATGACCCAGAGTTACCTCTGCTGCAGAGGATAAGTTCATTAGAGTTACCAGCCTCAGATTGCAGCCCAAATAAATGCTTCACAGAGTTCAAGTAACAGACACATCTCAACATCAACTGTTCAGAGGAGACTGCGTGAATCAGGCCTTCATGATCAAATTGCTGCAAAGAAACCACTACTAAAGGAGACCAATAAGAAGAAGAGATTTGCTTGGGCCAAGAAACACGAGGCATGGGCATTAGACCGGTGGAAATCTGTCCTTTGGTCTGATAAGTCCACATTTGAGATTTTTTGTTACAACCGCCGTGTTTTTGTGAGACGCAGAGTAGGAGAACGGATGATCTCCACATGTGTGGTTCCCAACGTGAAGCATGGAGGAGGAGGTGTGATGGTGTGGGGGTGCTTTGCTGGTGACACTGTCAGTGATTTATTTAGAATTCAAGGCACACTTAACAAGCATGGTTACCACAGCATTCTGCAGCGATACGCCATCCCATCTGGTTTGCGCTTAGTGGGACTATCATTTGTTTTTCAACAGGACAAAGACCCAACACACCTCCAGGCTGTGCAAGGGCTACTTGACCAAGAAGGAAAGTGATGGAGTGCTGCATTAGATGACCTGGCCTCCACAATCCCCCGACCTCAACCCAATTGAGATGGTTTGGGATGAGTTGGACCGCAGAGTGAAGGAAAAGCAGCCAACAAGTGCTCAGCGTATGTGGGAACTCCTTCAAGACTGTTGGAAAAGCATTCCAGGTGAAGCTGGTTGAAAGAATGCCAAGAGTGTGCAAAGCTGTCATCAAGGCAAAGGGTGGCTACTTTGAAGAATCTCAAATATAAAATATATTTTGATTTGTTTAACACTTTTATGGTTACTACATGATTCCATATGTGTTATTTCATAGTTATGATGTCTTCGCTATTATTCTACAATGTAGAAAATAGTACAAATAAAGAAAAACCCTTGAATGAGTAGGTGTGTCCAAACTTTTGACAGGTACTGTACATACCTTTGGAAAGTATTCAGACCCCTTGACTTCTTCCACATTTTGTTACGTTACAGCCTTATAAAAAAAAATACCCCATAATGGCAAAGCAAAAACTGGTTTTTAGAATTGTTTGCACAACTAAAAAAATTAATAACTGAAATATCACATTTACGTAAGTATTCAGACCCTTTAACTCAGTACTTTGTTGAAGCACCTTTGGAAGTGATTACAGCCTCGAGTCTTCTTGGGTATTATGCTACAAGCTTGGCACACCTGTATTTGGGGTGTTTCTCCCATTATTCTCTGCCGATTCTGTCAAGCTCTGTCAGGTTGGATGGGGAGCGTTGCTGCACAGCTATTTTCAGGTCTCTCCAAGTCCGGGCTCTGGCTGGGCCACTCAAGGACATTCAGAGACTTGTCCCGAAGCCACTCCTGCGTTGTCTTGGCTGTGTGTTTAGGGTCATTGTCCTGTTGGAAGGTGAACCTTCACCCCAGTCTGTGGTCCTGAGCACTCTGGAGCAGGTTTTCATCAAGGATCTGTCTGTACTTTGCTCCGTTCATCTTTCCCTTGATCCTGACTAGTCTCCCAGTCCCTGCCGCTGAAAAACATACTCACAGCATGATGCTGCCACCACCATGCTTCACCGTAGAGATGGTGCCAGGTTTCCTCCAGACATGACTCTTGGCATTCAGGCCAAAGAGTTCAATCTTGGTTTCATCAGACCAGAGAATCTTGTTTCTCATGGTCTGAGAGCAGTGGCGGCTCCTGAAAAAATTCTCAGGAGGGGCAATTTTTCTGATGATTTAGGTGACCTACACACGTGCACGAGTCCGTGCACGCGATTCCAGATATCTTTACCTCTGAATAAACTGCCTTTATTATACCATATCCACCCTGTCCAAAGTCTCTACTTGGTCTCAGTTCTCCAGTAAACTTGTGATTATCAACAGTACACAACGGTAACAAACAATTGGGGGAACTCACGGGGCAGATAGTAACCACTTAAAAGGAAGCGATTCCCAAACCTTCCATAACAAAGCCATCACCTACAGAGAGATGAACTTGGAGAAGAGTCCCCTAAGTAAGCTTGTCCTGGGCCTCTGTTCACAAACACAAACAGACCCCACACAGCCCCAGGACAACAACAACAACAACAACAACAACAACACAATTAGACCCAACCAAATCATGAGAAAACAAAAAAGAGAATTACTTGACACATTGGAAAGAACAAACAAAAAAACAGAGCAAACTAGAATGCTATTTGGCCCTAAACAGAGAGTACACAGTGGCAGAATACCTGACCACTGTGACTGACCCAAACTTAATGAAAGCTTTGACTATGTACAGACTCAGTGACCATAGCCTTGCTATTGAGAAAGGCCGCCGTAGGCAGACCTGGCTCTCAAGAGAAGACAGGCTATGTGCACACTGCCCACAAAATGAGGTGGAAACTGAGCTGCACTTCCTAACCTCCTGCCAAATGTATGACCATATTAGAGACACATATTTCCCTCAGATTACAGCGATCCACAAAGAATTCGAAAACAAACCCAATTTTGATAAACTCCCTTATCTACTGGGTGAAAAACCACAGTGTGCCATCACAGCTGCAAGATTTGTGACCTGTTGCCACAAGAAAAGGGCAACCAGTGAAGAACAAACACCATTGTAAATACAACCCATATTTATGTTTATTTATTTTCCCATTTGTACTTTAACTATTTGCACATTGTAACAACACTGTATATATACATAATATGACATTTGAAATGTCTTTATTCTTTTGAAACTTCTGAGTGTAATGTTTACTGTTAATATTTATTGTTTATTTCACTTTTGTTTACTATCTACTTCCCTTGCTTTGGCAATGTTAACACACGTTTCCCATGCCAATAAAGCCCTTAAATTGAATTGAATTGATAGTAAGGTCGCAATGACACAGAAAGCAGTTCAATGTCGGGGTACAGAGTCGCTCTCTTACCAGGATCGCGGTCCGCTCTGACCAGGGTGAAGGTGGCCGGCTCCACTTCTCTGTCCGGGACTCATCCAGCCAAGTCTCCCAGCTGTATTGGGATTCAGCTGCCAGCAGCGTTTTCATTATTTAGTCCGTTCGTAGCGGGTATGTACACGATCAACAAGATCAGTCCAAAACCAACCACTGGAAATCCATGGTTGGCAGAATGTTTGTAAACTAAGTCTACAAATTAAAAACATAAAATAACGCCGCACTGCAGGTCGCAACAGAGACGCTTCTAGCCGCCATTGTCTTAGTTACGTTCAACGTTACGTCACGTATGACGAAAGCGCGTAAGTGCAAGCCCACAGACACCCATAGAGAATGTATTGAAAGCTTTGAAATGTGAAAAAATAGATTTTACATGACAGGCTATGAGAGACTTCTGGGCGATTTTCAACTTGACTGAAATCGCCCCAAAAATCAGCGGGGGCCATTTGAAGCACGACTTTAGCCTGATTTGACATTTAGTGGCTGGCAGATCAGACGTGAACACTGATAACTGCTGTTGCCGTGATATAATTGATTAGAAAAAAAATCCCTTCCTTTTCCCGTTTGGCAGTGCGTCGCCCATATCGCCCTATTGAACAAGCCGTCCCTGTCTGAGAGTACTTTAGGTGCCTTTTGGCAAACTCCAAGTGGGCTGTCATGTGCCTTTTACTGAGGAGTGGCTTCCGTCTGGCCACTACAATAAAGGCCTGATTGATGTAGTGCTGCAGAGATGGTTGTCCCTCTGGAAGGTTCTCCCATCTCCACAGAGGAACTCTGGAGCTCTGTCAGAGTGACCATCAGGTTCTTGGTCACCTCCCTGACCAAGGCACTTCTCCCCCGATTGCTCAGTTTGGCAGGGCAGCCAGCTCTAGAAAGAGTCTTGGTGGTTCCAAACTTCTTACATTTAAGAATGATGGAGGCCACTGTGTTCTTGGGGACCTTCAATGCTGCAGAATTTTTTTGGTATCCTTACCCTGATCTGTGCCTCGATACAATCCTGTCTCGGAGCTCTATGGACAATTCCTTCGACCTCATGGCTTGGTTTTTGATCTGACATGCACTGTCAACTGCGGACCTTATAGACAGTTGTGTGTCTTTCCAAATCATGTCCAATCAATTTAATTTACCAAGTTGACCAAATCAAGTTGTAGAAACATCTCAAGGATGATCAATGGAAACAGGATGCACCTGAGCTCAATTTTGAGTCTCATAGCAAAGGGTCTGTATACTTATATAAATAAGGTATTTCTGTTTTATTTTTTATAAATGTGCAAACATTTCTAAAAACCTGTTTTTGCTTTGTCATAATGGGGTATTGTGTGTAGATTGATGAGGGAAAATAATTGTATCCAAATAATTGTATCCATTTTAGAATGGGGCTGTAACGTAACAAAATGTGCAAAAAGTAAAGGGGTCTGAATACTTTTCGAATGCACCTTCCCTACGGGGTTAACACACACACACACACACACAGACACACACACACACACACACACACACACACACACACACACACACACACACACTGAGTCAGGATACAAAATGGAGGAGTTAGCTAACTTCAATAAATGCACACATGAAAAATCAGCTGTTATTGCCTCACTTGCAATACTATTTCTAGTTTCTACAGCAGCTGTACTTTTCTTTTGTGATGACAGGGAACTCATTTGAAGACTTTTGGGAAAGAGCTTGGAAAGCAGCTTACTGTAGAATTGATGACTACCTGTTTGTGACCGCGATATAAAAGACTGTTTTAAAAATACCCATTTGTGAGATTTGTGTTTTTTTTTTGCATGGCATATTAAAGGTTTGCAAATCTGCATTATTTAGAATATCATTCATGACTGCGGCATCTTTGTTGCAAACTCTGAAATAACATCACTGTCACATTAATCAGTGTGTGTGTGTGTGTGTGTGTGTGTGTGTGTATGTATGTATGGTGCGCCTTCTGAACCTAATGAGGGAGAACGCTCAAGCGCAAAGCAACATTCTGTCTGGTTAAAGTGTGTGAGTTAGCAGAAACAAGGTGCCTGGATTATGTCCTTTCCCTCCTCTCTCTCTCTGTATCTCTCTCCCTCCATCTCTCTCTCTGTATCTCTATCTCTGTATCTCTCTCTGTATCTCTCTCCCTCCATCTCTCTCTCTGTATCTCTCTCTCTGTATCTCTCTCCCTCCATCTCTCTCTCTGTATATCTCTCTCTGTATCTCTCTCTCTGTATCTCTCTCCCTTCATCTCTCTCTCTGTATATCTCGCTCTGTATCTCTCTCTCTGTATCGCTCTCTCTGTATCGCTCTCTCTGTATCTCTCTCTCTGTATCTCTCTCTCTGTATCTCTCTCTCTCTGTATCTCTCTCTCTGTAGCTCTCTCTCTGTATATTTCTCTCTGTATCTCTCTCTCTGTATCTCTCTCTGTATCTCTATCTCTGTGTATCGCTCTCTGTATCTTTCTCTCTGTATCTCTCTCTCTCTGTATTTCTCTCTGTATCTCTCTCTGTATCTCTCTCTCTCTCTGTATCTCTCTTTGTATCTCTCGCTCTCTCTCTCTTCTATTTTATCTCTCTTCTCTCTATCTCTGTATCTCTCTCTGTATCTCTCTCTCTCTCTGTATCTCTCTTTGTATCTCTCTCGCTCTCTCTCTCTTTCTCTCTATCTCTGTATCTCTCTCTCTTTCTCTCTATCTCTGTATCTCTCTCTGTATCTGTCTCTGTAACTCTCTCTCTGTATCTCTCTCTGTATCTCTCTCGCTCTCGCTCTCTCTATCTCTGTATCTCTCTCTCTCTATCTCTGTATCTCTCTCGCTCTCACTCTCTCTGTATCTCTCTCTCTCTCTCTCTGTGTATCTCTCTCTCTCTCTCTCCCTTGCTCTGTATCTCTTTCTCTCTCTCTCTCTCTGTATCTCTCTCTCTCTCCCTCTCTGTATCTCTCTCTCTCTCCCCCATCCTTCTTTGCTGTCAGAACCTTGATGCTCAAATCAATGCGCTTGTTAACAACCTCCCAGCTTTTTACTGCTTTTTATCAGCCAGCCACCTTCCACCAACCCCACAGCTGCATTGACTTCTGACACAAACACACACAAACACACCCACACACCTTCACTCTACCTTACGAAAGCCAATAATGACTTCCCTCCTCCTAGCCATGGATTTGGAGAAAGGTATAAAACCAGAGCCCCTGGATGCCATTGTCAGAGTGTCAGAGTGCCCGGCGGAGTCGACACACATGGGGTTTAAATGGAAAGAGCAGGCAGGTATGGTACGCTATGATGGAGTGGCCTTACTGCTGAGGAGGGCAGAGCTGGGGCAGCTTAATGGCTGGCTTCAGGCTGGTGAAGTTATAGTGGTTGGCTGGCTGCAGTCACGCTAGGGGAAGGTAAGGTGGCTTTATTGTGGTTTCATGGGCTAGTTGTTGGCTGGGATCGATTGATATATATTATTATATTATTATCATTATTTATTTGTCCTTCTTCCTTTCACTCTCTCTCTCTCATAATCCTTCCTATCAGAGTTCAGAAACTACACTGAACAAAACTATAAACGCAACATGCAACAATTTCAATGTTACAGTTTATATAAGGAATATAAGGAAATCAGTCATTTGAAATAAATAAATTAGGCCCTAATCTATGGATTTCACATGACTGGGCAGGGGCGCCTCTCTCTCTCTCTCTCTCTCTCTCTCTCTCTCTCTCTCTCTCTCTCTCTCTCTCTCTCTCTCTCTCTCTCTCTCTCTCTCTCTCTCTCTCTCTCGCTCTGTCTTTGTCTCTTTCTCATCTCTCTCAGACTGGGGCAGCGAGAGCCTGGTGGTGAATGGGTTCCAGGTGCCTGCAGACATGACGAGCTCTGCAGAAACCAGGGAGATCAGTAGTAGTGCCATTCATCAAACGCCTGCTTCTCACAGAGCTGTATTTCTCCTCTGACGGAAAAGAGAGGGGGCCGGAGGGAGGAGAGAGAGCGCACACGAGAGAGAGAAGAAGGAGAGGGCGAGCGAAAAAGCCATGCAGACTGAACGTAGACGAGAGAGAGGGGGGATCAAAAGAAAAAGGGAGAGAAATAGAGGATGGAAGAAGACAAACAGAGGTATAGCGAGAAGGACATAAAGGGTGAGCTGGTGAGAAAGAAATACAATAAGATAGAGCAAGAAAGGATGAGATTTCAGTCCTGCCCAATCAATGGTGAGTTATGTGTAAAGTGCTTCTGTGGAGCCCTGTGGTGCTGTGCTAGATCTAAAGCCAAGGCTAAAGGGAACAGAGATCCCTCCTAAAGGCTAGTTACATCAAACCCCACTCATTTAAAAGCTCAGACAGTGCAACTGCTGCTACAGCTGGCTCTAGACACTAATTGGGGACAGAGAAGTAAAGGCTGCCTTGCTGTCAACACCATCACATACACTCTCATTCTGAGTTGGCTGAAGTTGCCCAATAGACACTGATCTGAGATCAGGTAAGATTTTCTTCCAAATTGCCAAAGTTAGGATTAGGAAGTGTAAACTGGTCCTAGATATGTCCTTATAGACAACTTCTACCTCGAGCTGATTCTGAATATGTTAAACCATCACAGACCTCAATGTGAGCTAGCATGATAGCCCCATAACCATCCATTCAGATGACTGCCCTATGGCAGATAATAACTGAGTAATGGCACTTAATTTGACATACTATTACCTCCGGAATACCGCGTCTGGAATATTGCGTTCCTTCCCGTCCCTCCTGGAGGGTCGTTCCATCCTTTCTGCTCACCGCCACGAAAATGGAAATATTCTCATCTCATTTTCACCTTTTTTGACTTCTAAAAACGAATGATGGACAAAGACGATGTTCCATCTTTTCCATTGGCTTGGAGAGAAAAAGTCCCTCAAAATCAGGTTTCTATATCCTCACTAAGGGCAAATTTGCCCATTTTGGTGCAGCCAGGCTTGAAATTAAGTTGAGTGGGATGAGCAGTTGATTTTACTAAGAGGAAATACATCTCCCTCTCTAGCTTTCCCATTATTTCTCTCTCTCTCTCTCTCTCTCTCTCTCTCTCTCTCTCTCTCTCTCTCTCTCTCTCTCTCTCTCTCTCTCTCTATCTCTATCTCTCTCTCTTTCTCTCTCTTTTTTCAAACTGTGTCTGTGTGTCTCTGTCTTTCTTTCACTCTCTATTTCCCTATTTATCGCTCTCAATCTTTTTCTCTCTCTTGTTCGTGCAGCTAACTGAGGAGGCTGTAATTGAATCATATGAGATGAAGATGCAGAACATAATGGTAGTTGTTTGTGCTTTTGTATTAGATTGGTGCTGTAATCTCTCTCCACTCTTTAGATAACCTAAGAGGGACATTAACGCGTTTACCACGTTGGATGTATCTGTCTGTGTCAGAATGTGCTGTGTGAAATATCTAATGACCCAGAGTTTTTCCTGCTCATGCTCGTGTTCAGGAATAACTCCCGTCCCCCTAGTAATAGAATACCAAGGTGTTTTGTATGTTGTGTCTGTTCTTCACCAATATATTACCAAATACATAGTGTGAATCTTGAAGTACTGTACTATGACTCTCTCTCTCTCTCTCTCTCGCTCTCTCTCTCTCTCTCTCTCTCTCTCTCTCTCTCTCTCTGCGCCCTCTCGCTCTCTCGCTCTCTCTCTCTCTGCTCTCCCTTATTATCTCTGTCCAGATCTCAACTTCTTTATGTATTAAACCTAACTGTGTTCCACCACCATCCCTATACTTGCTAGCTAAAGTACATAGCCATTCCACAAATCTTTCATCCTCACCCTAGGCTTGTTCACCAGTTGTGTGTCTACAGAGGATTCTAGAGGGCTTACCTCAGCCCGGTCCCCCAGGCCAGTATAAATCCACTCCCCAACCAGTCCACTCTATTAAACATCACCCTCTCTACATCACCAATCAATATATTGTAATTATCACTCTTGTGTTTGTGCACTGCCCTGTCAGCAGCTGAGCTGTGTGTGTGTGTGTGTGTGTGTGTGTGTGTGTGTGTGTGTGTGTGTGTGTGTGTGTGTGTGTGTGTGTGTGTGTGTGTGTGTGGTATCTGCACATGCATATATACACCAATGTGTGTGTGTGTGTGTGTTCTCTCCTCTTTGGCTCCCTTCACAACCAATGGAGAGGCTTATTCATCATCATTTAAGGGGAATTCTAGTGATACAACTGTATTTGCTGACGTGTTAAACAGTGCTTAGCCAAAGTGGAGACAAAGCAGAAGCAGGATCATTATAGGTAGATGCATATGCAGGAGGAACGCTGAGCTCAGTCAGAACAGTCTCCCTCTCTCTGTCTCAGTGTATCAGGGCTCTCATTAGTAAACTGTCAGAGGAGAGAGAGAAGAAGTCTGTGTGTGGAGGAGGAGTGTTGGAGGGGTGAGACAGAGTGTGGAAAAGCGAGAGAGAATCACATGCCAAGAGGCCCGACCGGAACCCCAGCAGGCGAGAAAGATGTCTCTTTAACTTTTTCCTTTCCATCGCACCCTCGCTCTACCTCTCTCTCTCTCCACCTCACTTGCCGTCAGCATTAATCCAACTTATCTTATTTCCATCGCTCTTTCTCAATTACGTGGATGTCGATTAAGGCAGCCCCCCGCACCTCTCTGATTCAGAGGGTTTGGGTTAAATGTGGAAGACACATTTCAGTTGAATGCATTCAGTTGTGCAACTGACTAGGTATCCCCCGTTCCTTTTCCCCTCTCTTTCTCTCTTTCTCTCTGTATTGCTGTCTCCACCATTCTCATTCTCTCCTCCCTCCCCCTCTTTCTCTCCCCCTCTCTGTTACTCTAGGAACCAGGCAGACAGTTTATCCCTTCACTCACTCTGACAGAGGAGGCGGAGTAGGTTGTCCCTCTCTTTCCTCTCCTCTTTTCCTCTCTTTGATTCATCAAGCGCTCCTCTCTTCCTCCTCTGGCTGGATTTAATGGCTCTAGCAGCTCCCTATCTCACACACACTGCCATGGCTCAGAGCTGGGATTTACTGGATGTTTGGGGCTGTGTGAGAAATACACACACATGCATCCACTCACACACATAAACATACACGCATGCACAGCTGCACACACATACACACACACACACACACACACACACACACCATAAACTAGTACTAATTAGCAGCATGTCATTTCACTGATTTGTTACACAACATCCCGTTTCATCACACCCTCCATCAGGGGAGTAAAGACAGCAAATCATTTTTACATTTTTTTACATTTTAGTCATTTAGCAGACGCTCTTATCCAGAGCGACTTACAGGAGCAATTAGGGTTAAGTGCCTTGCTCAAGGGCACATCGACAGATTTTTCACCTAGTCGGCTTGGGGATTAGAACCAGCGACCTTTCGGTTACTGGCACAACGCTCTTAACCACTAAGCTACCTGCCGCCCCAGCAATCAGCAATCAGACACTCAAACCATCTATGTAATCATCTAATCATCTGCTCCAGCATACGCCTGATTGCCCCTATAGGGCCTGCGTGTGTGTGTGTGCGTGAGAGAGAGAGGGAACACGCGATAAACATACGCAAGCGCACACACATACACACACACACACACACACAAGTCTGGCTGTGACAGGGCTTTAATGTATGTATGTATTGTGACGTCACGAGAGGCTACACAGCTTTCAGCGGGATTGCTCAAGTAGTGCAAGGAGACAAGGTTCAAACAAAACAAGGATTTTATTATAGGTCTTGGGAAATTAACGAAAATATAACAAAATTCTGTTCTCTTGTGGCTCTTTAAGGGTTAACAGTTCAGGGATGTCTCTTCCACATCCAAAATCATAATTCTCACTCGCTCAGATAACTTTTCCCCAGCCTTACTGTAGTCCACGTTGC
Organism: Coregonus clupeaformis; assembly: GCF_020615455.1. Lineage (NCBI taxonomy): Eukaryota > Metazoa > Chordata > Actinopteri > Salmoniformes > Salmonidae > Coregonus > Coregonus clupeaformis. The sequence goes on from NC_059211.1 coordinate 5,025,502, forward strand.
AGCTAGTGGCCAACCCAGCAAAAAGTCCTTCCAAATGTCTCTCACGTATTTCCACAGGTGCATATATCCAAAGGTGAGTATTTCCCAAAGGTAAGTATCTCCAAATCCTTATATTCCTCATGGAAGTGGACGTGCAGCACTCTTGTCCTCCAGAGAGCCCAGGTTGGAGACTGTCTCTTCCCTTCCCAAACCTTCAGCTCATCAGCTCCTCATTTGTTTCAGCTGCGTGGGAAGATTGGCCATAGAGGGGTGGAGTTCCCGACCATACCAGCAGATGGAGCCATAGCTGTCTGGGTTTGCAGCCACCTCAGGGGGATGTAACGTCCCTCCAGGACACAGCCTCTCGTGACATCACACATCCCCCTCCTCGGGACCGACGTCCTCGTCGGGTAAAGGCAGCGAAGAAGGCATCACGCCGGGAGAGGGCGTCCGCATTGCCGTGGTGCTTGCCAGACTGCTCTCTCTTCAACTCCTCCAACTCTAGGACCAGGGACTCAGCCTCCTGTTGTCTCTCCTTGAGTTTCTTACTGAACGCATCAGCCTTGGTTTTAGCAGAGTTTAGCTTCTGTTGAGCAGCTTTCAGTTCCTTCTCTCTCTCTGCCTCCGCATTCTTCATCTTGTTCTCCAACACCTTGTACTTCTCCTCTGCCTTCTTCTGGACCTCCTTACTACTGCGCAGGGTCTCCTCACACTCCTCGATGGTCCTGCGCAGCCTCTCCAGCTCCTCCTGTTGCTTAGGGAAGGAGCTCTGTTGGAGTTTAGCCTGGAGGATATCTAACTCTTCTGTCTTCATGTCTAACTGTTGCTTTAACAAACGATACCTCTCAGCGGTCCCCTTCAGACCAGACAGTTCTTTGTCCAGATTCTGTAGCTCCGTCTCTGTGTCGGTCTGGGCACCTGCCATCCCTATCAGAGCCCGGGCGGGAGTGAGTAATTCGGAGGATTGCACCGGAGCCTTCCCAGGATGAGTCTTGCCTCTCCGTTTCCGAGGTACTCGGGTTATCCTCTCCTGAGACTCTCTCCAGAGTGGGTAAAGGCTGGGCAGTCTCGTCCAATTAGGGACAGGGACGGGGAGGGAATCAACCACCCCCGCCGTCGTGTGTATGGTTCCCCGTGTGCTGGTCATTGTAAGTTCAGTAATGGGGTATTCTCTGGTGTCCCCATGGACACAGGAAACTGGGAGGACTTTCCCCGGGGTCAGACACGTTGGGCCCACCAAATCCTTACGCACCAGGGGTGGCCCGGCTACCAGAATCCAGTAAGGCCTCCACATCATGGTGATTCACAGTTACCGGGCAGGTGGGGGGGTCGATCTGGGCCGCCATCTACGACTCCCAAGAGCGAGGCAAAACGGTGTGTGGGTGCTGAGCTGGAGGACTCCGCAGTGGGCATAGGTTCATCGGCTGGTTTCCCACACTGCCAGGAGATATGTCCCATCTCCCCACACCGGTAACACTGTCGAGTTTCCCCCCTCCTGGTGTACTCTTCTTGGACCCGCCTGGTTTCTGGCTCCCCCTGGAGCCGGGATAAGTCCTGACGTGGCTGGGTTCGAGACCTTGGGGTCCTTTGGACGGGTTCTTCCCATTTGTGGTGGGGCCGCCCCCTCCTGGGGTCTTTTCGGGAAGCATTCAGCATCTCCGCTGTGGCCTGGTACTTTTCCACAGCTTCCACGGTCAGATCAGCCGTGGTCAAGGCCTGTTGACTGATGAACCGTTTTGCCTCATAAGGCAGGGCGCGTAGGTAACGATCCACCACAACGGCCTCCACCACCGCCGCTGCTGTATTCCTCTGCGGATCCAGCCATTTCCTTGCGATTCGGACAAGTTCATGCATCTGCGCCCGAGGAGGTTGGTCTGGTTGGAAGGTCCAGCTGTGAAAGCGCTTGGGCCATACCAAACTTTGTGAGTCCATATCTGCTGAGGATCTCAGACTTCAGGGCATCATAGTCAGTAACCTGGTCAGGGCCCAGGTCCCGGACAGCATTCAGCGATTCCCCGGTTAGAAAAGGGGCTAACAGACCAACCCACTGTTGCTTGGGCCAGGCTTCCCTAGTGGCCGTGGCCTCAAATGCATGCAGGTATGCCTCAATGTCATCGGTAGCTCCCATCTTAGATATAAAGTCACTTGCCTTTATTGGGCGGGTATTTTGGACCACCCTCTGTCTCTGCAACTGCAATTCCTCTGCCTTCAGAAGGTTGGCTTTCTTTTGCTCCTCCAAGAGAGCCACGTTTGCTTGCATCTGGGCTTGCTGGCCAGCAACAAGGGCTTTCAATATGTCCTCCATTTCAGTCGGCGGGGAGCCTACGGCCAACTTGGAAAACTGGGTGATCAAACCTTCGGTATCCTCCTCTGACATGCACTATTAACGCTTGAGCGTGCCTGTATTCTCCACCATCTGTGACGTCACGAGAGGCTACACAGCTTTCAGCGGGATTGCTCAAGTAGTGCAAGGAGACAAGGTTCAAACAAAACAAGGATTTTATTATAGGTCTTGGGAAATTAACGAAAATATAACAAAATTCTGTTCTCTTGTGGCTCTTTAAGGGTTAACAGTTCAGGGATGTCTCTTCCACATCCAAAATCATAATTCTCACTCGCTCAGATAACTTTTCCCCAGCCTTACTGTAGTCCACGTTGCAGCTAGTGGCCAACCCAGCAAAAAGTCCTTCCAAATGTCTCTCACGTATTTCCACAGGTGCATATATCCAAAGGTGAGTATTTCCCAAAGGTAAGTATCTCCAAATCCTTATATTCCTCATGGAAGTGGACGTGCAGCACTCTTGTCCTCCAGAGAGCCCAGGTTGGAGACTGTCTCTTCCCTTCCCAAACCTTCAGCTCATCAGCTCCTCATTTGTTTCAGCTGCGTGGGAAGATTGGCCATAGAGGGGTGGAGTTCCCGACCATACCAGCAGATGGAGCCATAGCTGTCTGGGTTTGCAGCCACCTCAGGGGGATGTAACGTCCCTCCAGGACACAGCCTCTCGTGACATCACAGTATATACATTAAAGCCCTGTATACCACAGTGCTGTCACAGCCAGACTTTCTTGCCCCCCCTTTACTTCATCCATTCCTCCCCCTCTTCGTGACCCTGTCCTCTAGTCAGCCGAGGGGACGATATGACAGCCTGCTGACAGGCCTGATGGGAGCGCCCTTCGCCCCTCGCCCCTGCTGCTACTCACACATGCACACACACAGACACAGTCACTCACACAAACAGTCACACACACACACATGCACACCCATGACTCATCTCATCTCCCTGAGCTGCTGTCACTGCGGAGGAGACCCTTCACCCTGCACAGACGCTTAGCCAGCTGACAACCTCACACACACAGCTGGACACACACACATCCCCCGTATCCCTTTCTTCTCTGAGTACAGAGGAAGAGGGGAATAGGCCACTTTGAGAGGGAGAGAGAGAGGGAGGGGGAGAGGGAGAGAGAGAGAGAGAGAGAGAGAGAGAGAGAGAGAGAGAGAGAGAGAGAGAGAGAGAGAGAGAGAGAGAGAGACCCCCATCTTAATTCACATAATGTAGATATTATCCAAAATGTTACATGTACTTTCTCACAGAATAATGATCAGCATCAGTACACTTCTTTATATTACCCCTATATCTGTATTCACCAAAGCCTAACTCACCTTATTCACATAGGTCCACTATGTGGCCACAGTGTGCGTTCATAGGGTCTTGCTGATTGGACGCCAGCCCAGAGACAAGGAGAACGCTGGGGAATTGGGCGCCTTTGTGCCCCTGTGTGTCATTGAGCGTGTGTGTCCTGGCCCCCTGCCATTTCATTTTAAACAAGAGCGTTTGTTTCCCTTGCATGTCGTAACTGAAACCACATGCCCACCAACATGCCCGCTCTACACAAACAACACTGGCAATGACAGTCATTCACTGTGCCACCCTGGAATCATAATGGTTATGGGTAAGGGGTTCTGGAATCATAATGGGTATGGGTAAGGGGGTTACCCAATTTCCCAATTTAGTTAAGAGTTCTTTGCGCTAGGAGAGGTTAAATTGGCCAACGGAGGACAGCAGAGGGCTTTGTAAAAACCCATGCTCGGGCCAGTAACTAATGCAATTTCATCTGGGAGGAGTTATTTTTTAGTCGTGATGGGGCAGAGGGGTGTGGTAGGGGGGAGGGGGGAGGGGGGAGGGGGGAGGAGGGGGGGAGGGGATCAATTAATCAAATTACTCCCTCGTTTTCCTCTCTTGCACGATTCTGACAATGCTAGTCACGCAGCAGTGGCGTTGACGGGCTGAACGGCTGCCAAGAAAGGAGGGAATAAAATAAGAAAAAAAGCTAGGCTTTCTAAATGAAAAACAAGTATTAAAGTGATGGCTAACAACGTGGACTGGATTGCATTGGTTTGCATTGGTTCTGAGGGCAGTTAGTGTTAGCGTGATTAGCGCAACGGCGGCCATTTTGTCTCCGTCACACGTCTCCAGTTTCCCAGGTGGTTACACATGGGAGATATCAGAGACGGATAGCCATCTTAGGGCAAACAAAAGCTTGACTGAAGTGCTGCGGAGCGCAATGAGAAAGGATCACAGGTCTGGACCCAAGAGGTGCCGTTTCTCAATGCATTGTGGATGTGTCATATTATGATATTCATATTATGATATATGATATTCATAATTAACAGTTTGTTCAGGTTCCAATAATGCAGACGATAGGAAATGGAATCAGAGTGTTATGCAGGATTTATTTGATTCATAAATCATCTAGTTTGATTGAGGCCCGCCGCCCTCACACGCTGTCTACTCTGCTTCCTGTAAATCTCCCAGTATGTGTCCCAAATGGCACCGTATTTTCTTTTTAGTGCGCTACTTTTGACCTGGGCCCATAGGGCTCTGGTCAAAAGTAGTGCACAATGTAAGGAATACGGTGCCATTTGGGATGCAGACCCTGTATTTCCTATGCCACTTACTTAGCGTCTGATGTGCTGCGATGTTTTCACCTATTACTTTAATGTTGAGGCAATACAACTCAAAGGGAGAGGCATACAATTTCAAGGTGACGTCTGAAGACAGTCGAAGTGAAATGTTTTCTGCAATGTTTTGTCTTTTATTCCCTCAAAAGAACAGGTGCAGATGCTTATTAACTCAGCCCATAGCCATCAGATATTTTATACACTACCAGTGAAAAGTTTGGACACACCTACTCATTCAAGGGCTTTTCTTTATTTTTACAAAAACATTTACATTGTAGAATAATAGTGAAGACATCAAAACTATGAAATAACACTAATGGAATCATGTAGTAACCAAAAAAAAGTGTTAAACAAATCAAAATATATTTAATATTTGAGATTCTTCAAATAGCCACCCTTTGCTTTGATGAAAGCTTTGCACACTCTTGGCATTCTCTCAACCAGCTTCATTGGGTAGTCACCTGGAATGCATTTCTTAAAAGTTAATTTGTGGAGCCAATGCGTTTGAGCCAATCAGTTGTGTTGTGACAAGGTATACAGAAGATAGCCCTATTTGGTTAAAGATCAAAGTCCATATTATGGCAAGAACAGCTCAAATAAGCAAAGAGAAACGACAGTCCATCATTACTTTAAGACATGAAGGTCAGTCAATACGGACATTTTCAAGAACTTTGAAAGTTTCTTCAAGTGCAGTTGCAAAAACCATCAAGCGCTATGATGAAACTGGGTGTCATGAGGACTGCCACAGGAATGGAAGACCCAGAATTACCTCTGCTGCAGAGGATACGTTCATTAGAGTTACCAGCCTCAGAAATTGCAGCCCAAATAAATGCTTCACAGATTTCAAGTAACAGACACATCTCAACATCAACTGTTCAGAGGGGACTTTGTGAATCAGGCCTTCATGGTCGAATTGCTGCAAAGAAACCACTACTAAAGGACACCAATAACAAGAAGAGACCTGCACACACACACACACACACACACACACTGTAAACACGCACACTGTAAACACACACACAGCCTTCCCCCACACAAACAGCCGCCTCCAACACACACCACACAGTATGTTCAACAAAGTGTACCTTGCTACGTACAGACGCTCCTATTGGACTCAGTACTACCAGCCTTATATAATGTATTATTAAAGCTTAAAGCTTATGCTCTTTCATGTCTTAATACTTTACAGTAAAAGCCTCCCCTAGAGATTTCCATTAGGCACATACTCTAAAAAAGAATATACATACAGTACAGTTTATTTTTATACATACAGTACATGCAGTACTGCAGGAATGTTGTGTTTTATTGTCAGCACAGTAAAGAATTGTACGTTTGTTTTTCTTTGGTTGTTGTGTGAAGTGGGCTACATGGGAGTGTGAGTGATGTGAAGGACAGAGAGAGTTGGGGGATATGTTGGTTGGATGGGGAGTGGGATTCTTGATGGGAGAAGGGCTCAATCCTGCCAGTCAGGGCCGTGGGTGAAGAGGTGGAGGAGGGAGTCAGTGGCAGCTTGTCTACGGTGAAACCTCCTTCAGAATTCCCATCAAATTGCAGAGGCATACACAAACACACACACGCACACACACACAGACGTCAGCCAACCTTATCTCCTCTCACTCTCAAGGATGAGAGTCAGACATAGACTTACAGTATTAGACGAACATCCTCTCCTCTTTCTAACAAGTGCTCTCAGAACTATATCTACTGTATAACAGGATCTCGAGATAGTAGGTTATAGACAGTAGAACAGCATCCTGTCTCACTCCATACAAACGTCCCTCTCATCCCAACACATGACATGCTGTTAGGCTGTGCATTGCGTGAGAGGCTTGTTGAAGGCTTCAGTGTTTATAGTATATTCAACAGTGGTGTCTTTTAGTCTGTAGAGAAATAGATGAGCTAGCCAGAGGAACATGTTGTGTCTGTATCATGTGTGTGTTTCGGTAATAAGTGTGTGTGTGTGTGTGTGTCTCTGTGTGTGAGTGTGTGTGTGTGTAGTGTTCGCTGTCTGAGCTCCAAAACACACATGCATGGAGACACACTGTCTCTCTCTCTTTCTCTCTCTCTTTCTCTTTCTCTTTCTCTTTCTCTCTCTCTCTCTCTCTCTCTCCCTTTCTCTCCTTCATTCTAGCGTTGTGATTGTTACTTAAAATTAGTTTGTGTTTTATTTGCTCGTATTACAGTATGCGGTCATTCATATCAACTTCCTTTTCCAAATGCCATTATTGTAAGTCCCTCGGGATAAGAGGGTCTGCTCAGATCAAATATAAAACGTGTGTTCTGTAGAGAGAGGAAATTGACTGTAGTCCACCTTTACCACCATGTCCATTAGCCTTGTGTCTCCATCTGTCACGGTTGGCCAACACACACACATGCTCATCCAGACCACTCACAGGTCAGGTATCCAATAGGGACTCGGTCGGCACGGTAACTCCAAGGTTTTAGCCAATCGATACGAAAGAAAATGGAGTCAAGTGTGGGGAGTGAAAGCAGACACAGCCCTGTGGTCTCAGGAGTGGTCTCTACTTCTTCCTCTTCTAGTAGGAGGAAATTGATACAGTGTAAATTGATGAGTGAAAATACATGAGAAACATAGGAAAGGGAGAATCCTTCTGCCTAGTGGGGTATAGTAGAAATCAGTGAAGGCAAGGGTTTTGGGTTGCAGTAGATTCCTTTTATTTTTAGATGGTAAGGAGTTTGGAATGTCATGGGGGAATCAATGGGAGGATCACTCTACTGTGGAGAGAGTAATGAGAGACACACACACTGACACACAGATGTAGACCGCACACACACACACACACACACACACACACACACACACACACACTGACACACAGATGTAGACCGCACACACACACACACTGACACACAGATGTAGACCACACACACACACACACACACACACACACACACACACACACACACACACACACACACACTGACACACAGATGTAGACCCACACACACACACACACACACACACACATTCTCTCTCTCACAGGCTCCAGCTATCACTCACTCTTCCTTAATAATGCAAAAACACGAAACCATCCACTGGCAGGGAGTCTCTCTGCATCTCTCTCTCTCTCTGACACACACTCCTCTTTCGTCCTCTCCCTCTCCCTCTCTCCTCTCATCTCTGAAACGGACACATTTCTCCCCGGTCGGTGCCCCTTTGACCGTTTGATGTGTAGATCTCGCTCTTTTTTGATGCTGTTTCCCACTCACTGTTCTAACCATCTGCTACTCATACAGTTTGGATCACACTAGTGAACAGTGCTTCACCCTCATCATCAATTATCTAGTTGTTTGATTGATGTTTTATTGTGTTTCTCTATTGCTCGGTGGCTTACAAGCGGCTTCAACGTTTGTCTTGTCATAGTACACTAATGAGATGGTGGTTTATTCAAAGTGACTTACAGTGAATGCAGTACAGAACCAAAGGTGTTTTGACCTGACCAGGATTGACTTTTGACCCTACAGTCCAGGGCACAGTGTTTCCTGGTCAGGGTTGTGGTGACCTGGTTCTAAGTATACAACAGGTCCCCATGCAGGCATCAAACAGGGCAGCAAGTAGCCTTGCGGTTAAAGCTGGTTCGAATCCCTGAGCTGACAAGGTGAAAGATCGGTCGATGTGCCCTTGAGCAAGGCACTTCACTCTAATTTTCTCCAGGGGTCGCCGTACTACTATGGCTGACCCTGTAAAACAACACATTTCACTGCACCTATCCGTATGTGACAATAACACATTTTTATCTCGTAACCTTCTCCAACCAACTGATCCATGGAAATCATAGTTAATGTAACCTCTGCTCTGTCTGTGTGCTGTGTGTTTGAACCATACAGTAGTTAATGTAACCTCTGCTCTGTGTGTTTGAACCATAAAGTAGTTCATGTAACCTCTGCTCTGTGTGTTTGAACCATACAGTAGTTAATGTAACCTCTGCTATGTGTGTTTGAACCATACAGTAGTTAATGTAACCTCTGCTATGTGTGTTTGAACCATACAGTAGTTCATGTAACCTCTGCTCTGTGTGTTTGAACCATACAGTAGTTCATGTAACCTCTGCTCTGTGTGTTTGAACCATACAGTAGTTCATGTAACCTCTGCTCTGTGTGTTTGAACCATACAGTAGTTCATGTAACCTCTGCTATGTGTGTTTGAACCATACAGTAGTTCATGTAACCTCTGCTATGTGTGTTTGAACCATACAGTAGTTCATGTAACCTCTGCTCTGTGTGTTTGAACCATACAGTAGTTAATGTAACCTCTGCTCTGTGTGTTTTAACTATACACTATTCATGTAACCTCTGCTCTGTGTGTTTGAACCATACAGTAGTTCATGTAACCTCTGCTATGTGTGTTTGAACCATACAGTAGTTCATGTAACCTCTGCTCTGTGTGTTTGAACCATATAGTAGTTCATGTAACCTCTGCTATGTGTGTTTGAACCATACAGTAGTTAATGTAACCTCTGCTCTGTGTTTGAACCATACAGTAGTTAATGTAAACTCTGCTCTGTGTGTTTGAACCATACAGTAGTTCATGTAACCTCTGCTCTGTGTGTTTGAACCACACAGTAGTTCATGTAACCTCTGCTCTGTGTGTTTGAACCATACAGTAGTTAATGTAACCTCTGCTCTGTGTTTGAACCATACAGTAGTTAATGTAAACTCTGCTCTGTGTGTTTGAACCATACAGTAGTTCATGTAACCTCTGCTCTGTGTGTTTGAACCACACAGTAGTTCATGTAACCTCTGCTCTGTGTGTTTGAACCATACAGTAGTTCATGTAACCTCTGCTATGTGTGTTTGAACCATACAGTAGTTCATGTAACCTCTGCTATGTGTGTTTGAACCATACAGTAGTTCATGCAACCTCTGCTATGTGTGTTTGAACCATATAGTAGTTCATGTAACCTCTGCTATGTGTGTTTGAACCATACAGTAGTTCATGTAACCTCTGCTCTGTGTGTTTGAACCATACAGTAGTTCATGTAACCTCTGCTCTGTGTGTTTGAACCATACAGTAGTTCATGTAACCTCTGCTATGTGTGTTTGAACCATACAGTAGTTCATGTAACCTCTGCTATGTGTGTTTGAACCATACAGTAGTTCATGTAACCTCTGCTATGTGTGTTTGAACCATACAGTAGTTCATGTAACCTCTGCTCTGTGTGTTTGAACCATACAGTAGTTAATGTAACCTCTGCTCTGTGTGTTTTAACTATACACTATTCATGTAACCTCTGCTCTGTGTGTTTGAACCATACAGTAGTTCATGTAACCTCTGCTCTGTGTGTTTGAACCATATAGTAGTTCATGTAACCTCTGCTATGTGTGTTTGAACCATACAGTAGTTCATGTAACCTCTGCTATGTGTGTTTGAACCATACAGTAGTTAATGTAAACTCTGCTATGTGTGTTTGAACCATACAGTAGTTAATGTAAACTCTGCTCTGTGTGTTTGAACCATACAGTAGTTCATGTAACCTCTGCTCTGTGTGTTTGAACCACACAGTAGTTCATGTAACCTCTGCTCTGTGTGTTTGAACCATACAGTAGTTAATGTAACCTCTGCTCTGTGTTTGAACCATACAGTAGTTAATGTAAACTCTGCTCTGTGTGTTTGAACCATACAGTAGTTCATGTAACCTCTGCTCTGTGTGTTTGAACCACACAGTAGTTCATGTAACCTCTGCTCTGTGTGTTTGAACCATACAGTAGTTAATGTAACCTCTGCTCTGTGTTTTAACTATACAGTAGTTCATGTAGCCTCTGCTCTGTGTGTTTGAACCACACAGTAGTTCATGTAACCTCTGCTCTGTGTGTTTGAACCATACAGTAGTTAATGTAACCTCTGCTATGTGTGTTTGAACCATATAGTAGTTCATGTAACCTCTGCTATGTGTGTTTGAACCATACAGTAGTTCATGTAACCTCTGCTCTGTGTGTTTGAACCATACAGTAGTTCATGTAACCTCTGCTCTGTGTGTTTGAACCATACAGTAGTTCATGTAACCTCTGCTATGTGTGTTTGAACCATACAGTAGTTCATGTAACCTCTGCTATGTGTGTTTGAACCATACAGTAGTTCATGTAACCTCTGCTATGTGTGTTTGAACCATACAGTAGTTCATGTAACCTCTGCTCTGTGTGTTTGAACCATACAGTAGTTAATGTAACCTCTGCTCTGTGTGTTTTAACTATACACTATTCATGTAACCTCTGCTCTGTGTGTTTGAACCATACAGTAGTTCATGTAACCTCTGCTCTGTGTGTTTGAACCATATAGTAGTTCATGTAACCTCTGCTATGTGTGTTTGAACCATACAGTAGTTCATGTAACCTCTGCTATGTGTGTTTGAACCATACAGTAGTTAATGTAAACTCTGCTATGTGTGTTTGAACCATACAGTAGTTAATGTAAACTCTGCTCTGTGTGTTTGAACCATACAGTAGTTCATGTAACCTCTGCTCTGTGTGTTTGAACCACACAGTAGTTCATGTAACCTCTGCTCTGTGTGTTTGAACCATACAGTAGTTAATGTAACCTCTGCTCTGTGTTTGAACCATACAGTAGTTAATGTAAACTCTGCTCTGTGTGTTTGAACCATACAGTAGTTCATGTAACCTCTGCTCTGTGTGTTTGAACCACACAGTAGTTCATGTAACCTCTGCTCTGTGTGTTTGAACCATACAGTAGTTAATGTAACCTCTGCTCTGTGTTTTAACTATACAGTAGTTCATGTAGCCTCTGCTCTGTGTGTTTGAACCACACAGTAGTTCATGTAACCTCTGCTCTGTGTGTTTGAACCATACAGTAGTTAATGTAACCTCTGCTCTGTGTTTTAACTATACAGTAGTTCATGTAGCCTCTGCTCTGTGTGTTTGAACCATACAGTAGTTCATGTAACCTCTGCTCTGTGTGTTTCTGTCTCATAGGTTTCTCGGGGTGCCCCCAGGCAGAGGGAGCTGCCCCCTGACAGGACCTCTGCCCTTTGACCTCATCTACACGGACTACCACGGCATGCAGCAGATGAAGCAGCACATGGGGCTCTCGCTCAAGAGACACAAGTAAGTGTCTGTCTGTGTGTGTGTGTGTGTGTGTGTGTGTGTGTGTGTGTGTGTGTGTGTGTGTGTGTGTGTGTGTGTGTGTGTGTGTGTGTGCATGCGCGTGTACGTGTCAGTGTGTATAATATACATGTGTCAGTGTGTTGTCATAGCTAAGGTTTACGGTCTGTGTTTATGAGTCCATTATGGCTGCTTATTAGGTGCAGTGCTACTGGCGTGTCTCTGCTCGTAATTCACACAGTTAGTTCATCCCTTATAGGTCAGTAAAACCTCTCTGTCTCAGGCCAGACTGGCAGTCCTGTCTATTCCTATGATGGAAGGGGAGGGGGAGGCATCAATACAGAAGGACAGCACCACAGCAGTAACAATAAACACTCTCTCCATCCACTGAGAATTACATGACAGGTCTTCCTTTTGAAGTCCACACACGCATAAATGCATTCAGAGAAACACACAAACACACACACATACACATACACAAAAAAACACACATACAAGTACTTTTCGTACTTTTTAACTGCATTGTTGGGAAAAGGCTCGTAAGTAAGCATTTCATAGTGAAGTCTACACTTGTTGTATTCGGCGCATGTGAGAAATAAACATGTATTTGATTTGACACACACGTTTAGAGGCACACACACACAGACACAGACACATACAGATATACACACACATGTTCAGTACCGTCTATCTGACACACACCATTGGCAGATTTTCCTGTTTCTATCAGGGACTTTTCTGCTCGGCAACAAACAGCACCAACTAGAACGCATATTGACAGCACAACACCCATACCAGCCCATCTTCTATATACAGTATAAGCCAGCCCAGCTGTCAACAGCTTATTATTACTGTTGTACTGGTTGGGTTTTGCTGTGAGGTTAACTATCGATCGTAGCGAGGCGCTGAGAGAACGATGGAGCGAGTTAGAGGGGAAGAAAGATAGAGGGAGAGGGGGAGAGTGCAAATGGAAGAGTGGCAGGCCTCTTGACTCAAACTGGCACCAGATAACAGCCGATGCCCATGCCATGTATTTTTAAAATCCAATTATGAATGAGGGATGAGAGAGTTTTGGTATGCGTGCGTGTGTGTATGCATTTTGGCATGAGGTAAGAGCACGATAAGTGGGCCCAATGCTCCAGTTAAATTATCCCAGCAGCTCTCTCTGTGTGTGTATGTGTGTGTATATGTATGTATACGTGCATGTGTGTGTGTGTGTGTGTGTTTGAGTGCAAGAGCATAGTGACTGAACCCTGAAATCCACCCAGCAGCCTCTCTGGCTGTGTGTGTGTGTGTGTGTGTGTGTGTGTGTGTGTGTGTGTGTGTGTGTGTGTGTGTGTGTGTGTGTGTGTGTGTGTGTGTGTGTGTGTGTGGACGTGTTTAACTATACTTGTGGGGATTAGGGTTAAGGTTAGAATTAGATTTAGGTTTAGGGTTAGTTTTAGTGTTAGGGTTAGGAGCTAGGGTTAGGTTTAGGGTTAGGGTTAAAGTTAGGTTTTGGGGTTAAAGTTAGGGTTAGGGTTAAGGTTAGGGAAAATAGGATTTTGAATGGGACTGAATTGTGTGTCCCCACAAGGTTAGTTGTAGAAGACTGTGTGTGTGTGTGTGTGTGTGTGAGTGTGTGTGTGCGTGCGTGCTTGCGTGTGTGTGTGACCAAACAACTTTGCCCAACTGGTCGTAATAGTTTGCTGAGGTCAGCACTAGCAGCAGCTCTCCCAGACAGTGAGTGGCTCAATGGTTATGGAGCCATGTTGATTTCTGCCTGCCCTAATCGGATGTGAGTTTTAGTGTTGTGAGGCAATGCAGCACATGTCAATCTCTCCCGATCAATTGAGGGTTTGTGGTGTATAAATCAACTACATTTTTGAGTGCTGTGTGATTTGAGGTTTCGAAAAGTAATTTATATCATAACGTTTTGAAAAGTAAGTCCTAAACATATTCAGATGTAGCTATGGTAAACAACCTTATTATTATTTAATGAGAACCGATATGTGAGCTCACATCATAAATCTCTCTGCAACACACAGGAAATGGACATCACTATGAAATGTACTCACTATATGATACATGACATGTACTGTATAAAGCTCAGTATTGATTTGTAAGAAGAACATTCTCCAGAGCTTTCTTCCGCACGGTACATCATATTACAAAGCTATTATACTACAAACATTAATAACTTATCAGTCTAGTCCACACCTTATTGGAGCCTCGTACGCTTTAAAGGATGAAGTAGCCTTTAGACACTGGATTTTCCCCTCTACTTTAACCCCAGATGTAGTACTTTTCCCACAATCCTTAGAGGTTTTGTGCACAAGAATGAGATACGAGCCTTTTATCAGCCCTATCAGCTGAAAGGCATATCATTAATCAAGTGCAGAGCTCCTGGGCCCTTCAGTCTCTGTTTAATTACTTTAGTTTTATATTGCTTCCAACGTCCAGATGCATTAATAATGCCTGGCCAGCCAATACGCTCATTTCCTGGGGGAGGGAGGGGGAGGTGTGGGTGTGTGTGTGCGTTCAGGGGAGGAAGAGGAGGTTCAATGATAGGAATGGGGCAGAGGTCTGGTAAAGATGCTGAAAGCTGATAGTGTGCGGCTTTAAATCACACACACCCAACTGATAACGGGGGCTACGCTATTGATCACTATGTCCGTGTAGAACATGGGGATGTGTGAAACTTACTCCTCAGCCTGAAGTGTCCCCACTTGGGCCAGCTAGCTTGGTAAGACGCTTCAGGAGGGCGGTCACGTGTGCTAGCAAGGCAGAGGTCCTGAGTTCGCGCCAGGTATGGGTCGAATCGGGAGGAAGTGGTACTCGCTAAGCAAGCAGTGTGACGTCCTTTACATACGCATGGTGAATTTACTGCTCTGATAGAGCAGAGCTAGAAGAGGACTACAAGGGTATACATGCACGCAAACACACGTGCGTGTACACACACACAATGTTACGTAAGCACACACACTTACTCAGCAACCCAGGCCATTTCTCACCTCACAAACTTACTCACCTCATAAACAGCTACTGGGAGCACTGATCACAGTATTTACAAACCACAGTTACCTTTTTCTCCTTTTTGACCCAGATAGTGTAACGTCCACTGAGTGTACAAAACATTAGGAACACCTTTCATAATATTGAGTTGCATCCTCTTTTGCCCTCAGAACAGCCTCAATTCGTTGTGGCATGGAAAGCTTTCCACAGGGATGCTGGCACATGTTGACTCCAATGCTTCCCACAGTTGTGTCAAGTTGGCTGTATTTCCTTTGGGTGGTGGATTATTCTTGATACAGGAAACTGTTGAGTGTGAAAAACCCAGCAGCGTTGTAGTTCTTGACACACTCAAACCGGTGCTCCTGACACCTACTACCATACCCCGTTCAAAGGCATTTAAATCGTTGGTCTTGCCCATTTACCGTCTGAATGGCACACATACGCAATCCATGTCTCAATTGTCTCAAGGCGTAAACATCCTTCTTTAACCTGTCTCCTCCCCTTCATCTACACTGATTGAAGTGGATTTAACAAGTGACATCAATAAGGGATCATAGCTTTCACCTGGATCCACCTAGTCAGTCTGTCATGGAAAGAGCAGGTGTTCTTAATAGTTTTTGCACTATATTTATCTATGTCAGTGGTTTGTGATGTAGAACACATATTTATCTATGTCAGTGGTTTGTGATGTAGAACACATATTTATCTATGTCAGTGCTTTAAACATAAACGGGAACAGTGGTGGGTGACAGCCTCTCACCCTGTCTTCCCCTATGGACCGTTCCCTCTACAAGCAGCAATTTAACCAAGATTAGTCTCTTCTCTGATCCTCTGCTAGATATGCTACCAGATATTCCACCCAGTAACTCCAAAGCCTTTCCCTCCTCCTTCTTCTCTCCATCCCTCCACACCTCCAGGGTAATCTTATCAGTTGCCGGAAAATTCTCCCATTTTGGAGACGATGAGGGAGAAAGAGAGAGATGGAGGGAGGGAGCGAGGCGGAACTGAAAGTTACATCTCTCATCAATGTTTCATGACACCCCTCTCTCTGTGAAAGCGGCCCCCTTGATTTACAGCTGCTCAAATAAGCATGCCACTTTTTAAGACACTCCGGTGCAGATGAGGTGCCGTCTTCAGACGCTCCCTTCGAGATATATCGCTGACGATCTAATTCTCTGTGTCACAGAAATACCTGCATCACCTTGTGCAGTATGGTAAAGATATTATGCCTACAGTGAAATGTGTATAAATCATGTTTATGTGCTTGAAAATAGCCAATTAGCATCACAACGCCTTGAATACACACACAGTAAACACTCTCCGAATATAGGCCTAGCAAGCTTTGCTGTCGTGTTGACACAATAACAAAACAGTAATAACGTCCGAACAACGTTGCGGAACAATACCCAGTGATTACATGGTATGAGTCACAGTGGCCACGGTGCAGGCTGTTGTCTTAACGCAGTGAATATTATGTACTTTGAAATGGAGCCAGTGAATCTGGAACACAGTGTTAGAAGGGGAAGTTAGGCACACATACGCACACACACGCCGCTGCTAAATCGTGACCACCACTGAAAGAAAAACCAACTCTGCCACCGCTGCTGAAAAAAATCCAAGGGAAACACACTCTGTCAAGGGGGCCTTGGTGACAACTAGTCAGGAATACAGATGAGTTATGAGCTATACATGGAAATATAAGATTCTAACTTTTTCTGGAAAATATGTTATCGATAGACTGCAGCTTTGCTTCAAGTGCTAATGTGTTTACTTGAAAAACTGAAACTGATTCTAGCATAACATTTCAGCACTGTCTCAAACTAGGAGAAACCATGGGTCCATCCATCCATCCACACGCGCACACTGCTTGGTAGGTTCATGGCTCAGGGCAGATAGAGTGGGGGGCAATCCCACGGTAACGGAATTACGCTTTGACTCTGTTTTTTCACTTTCAAATGTATGCCAAACAAAAACCATTGATTTCAAAGTTTAACAAACTATACAACTATGCAAAAATGATTGAGTGGAAGAACTGTGCAGATGCAACCGTAATAAATATCTGCTCCAAAGATGTCTGCAGAAAAAATGGGTGTCAGCTATGACATGGTAAGTAAGTGAAGTGGATTTACGCCCGGTAACAGAATTACGGTAACGGAATTACATCATGGGTCCTTGATCTATACTACACCGAAATGCATAATTATGGATATGATGTCATTCTCTGTTTCACAAGTTTGGACAGCACAGCACAGCACAGCAGAGCACAGTTGTCACGATGTCAGTGTATGTGGTAGACTGAAGTCAGGCGCAGGACACAGAACTCAATGAAAAAACGTATCTTTACTAATACACGTAAAGAAACAAGAAGCCTCCACGCAGGGAGGAATAAACCCGCTCACCAACGACATCAGCGAACAAACAACAAACACGCACAGAACACAATGGGAGCCACAGGGTTAAATAGGGGCGGAGTAATCACAAGATGGGCAACAGGTGTGAAACAATCTGACACAACAGGTAGAACATCCATAGTACTCCGGTGACGACGAACGACAAAACCTGCCCGAGCAAGGAGGAGGGGCAGCCTCGGCAGAATCCGTGACAACAGTAGAGCACAGTAGATTATAGTACAATACAGTACAGTAGAGTACCCAAATATCCCTGGACTTAATCTCGGGTCTCCCTCCGTCAGGCCAGCCTGTCCTCTGGTTTTCATCCCCAGTCGGAGCGAGCCAATCAGGACCTGGAGACGCCTCTTCGTTGCCTTGTCTCCACCAATCCCACCACCTGGAGCCAGCAACTCCTGTGGGTGGAATATGCCCGCAACACCCTTCCCTGTTCTGCTACTGGTCTCTCGTCTTTTGAGCGTTCCCTGGGATATCAGCCCCCGTCTCATCGACGGCCATCTGGCGTACACGGTGAGGCGCCTCCTGAGTGTTCAACCTCAAGGCAGGGATTCCAGTACCTGGTTGACTGGGAGGGTTATGGCCCGGAGGAGAGGTTTTGGGTCCCCGCCAGGAATATCCTGGACCCAGCCCTCATCTACCTTCGACACCCCGGTCAACCAGGTATGTCCCAGGGTAGGACGCCAGGTGGTGATCTATTTCACCTGTCTTGTGATTGTCCCCAACCCCCACCAGGTGTCTCCCATTACCTCGTGTATATATACCTGCGTTTTCTGTTTGTCTGTTGCCAGTTCGTCTTCTCCCGTCAAGTCCTACTTTTTCTAGTCTTCCCAGTTCTTATCTTTCTGCCTGTCCTGACCCTGATCCTGCCTGCCTGCCGTCCTATACCTGCCTGACTCTGATTTGGATTATGACTCTTTGCCTGCCTTGACCTACCAATTGTCTGCCCCTTGTACTGTAATAAACTCTGAGACTCGTACTATCCGCCTCCTGTGTCTGCATCTGGGTCTTAGCTTGAGCCATGATACAAGGCACAAGGCAATATTTCTTAAACGTGCAGAAGGTAAACAATATCTCCAAAACTAAATAGACATTTTGATATCAGTTGGCATGGGTATTTATGTCAACATGTTTGTGTTTTGATGTATTTCGGATACCTTTTAAGACTTTTTCTGGTATATCTTCTAAGACCCCTTTTCCATCTGTTTATCCATAAATAAAAGCCTTTACTTATGTCTGATTTTTAAGATGGAAAATGGTTGAAAAATGAATTTATGCCATAATTTCCCCTAAATATATACTCTTAGCTTTCATTTGACACGCAATTTGATATGCTCTAATGAACTTCACATGTTGGTGCTCGTGGGTCCTTTTCGATGGAAATGCCCTGGGCTCTCACAGGTCTTCAGGTCTTCTACTAATCCTCCCTGAGCTCAGACAGTGGCATAATTTAACACTCACTAGACTGGCAAAGCCCAGAGTAGAACTGTCAGGGCTTTAGAGTGTGTGTAGGGAATCAGTGAGTTACCATGAGTTACCATGTTACCATGTTTCTTTGATTCCAAGAGATAGTTTGGTGCAAATTTCCAAGTATACATTATTACCCCATTTCTCAGTATTCCCCATAGCCATTACCTTACCATTTACCTGCCCTTAAATTGCTGAGAGGGTAAACTGGGTTTAATTCTGCTTATTTTACTTGGTTTTCCATCTCAGCTCCCAAAGAACACTTGGTAGCCTTTGGAACAACAGAAATGATTGCTACTCCTCTCCCATCAACAGAGCCACAGCTAGCTATTAACTTCTACTTAACTACTGTTCCATAGGGAGCTTTTGTCTCCATAGTGTTGATAGTATGTTCAGCATTGTGTGTCTTGAAGACTGGTATTGATGGGATTGAACCTTTGTTGCTTTTCTGTGTTCTCTCTTGACAGACACATACACAATGCTTGTCAAACAGACACACACACTGCATATCGAACAGACAAATACACACACACACATACACACACACACTTTTTGAATGAGTGAATGACGTGCGGTACAGTGGATGAAAGGAAAAAACGATTAACCAACACCAAGTCCGTCTTCTATCCCTGTCTCTCCACTTGTGATTACGGCCTTTGAGAAAACACAAAAGCTTTGGGGGACAAAGAGCGGTTGTGATGCATTGTGGCCATTATTGAAATAATAAATGCTGTCCAAAAATCAATTGTGATATGTAATTTATTTAATTATTTACATTCACACGAAACATTAATGTCAAAAACAAGCATTCAGAAGTCGGGCTTTGGCTGTTCTGACAAGTTCCATCAGTTTTCAGCATGTACAGATATTTAAATGATGATTAAATTAATCTCACATTTTATGCCAGTACCCACTTTTGACAGGAAATGTCAGTTGTGTAAATTGCTCTGTGGTATGGTGTTAAAATGTGCTCCTCATTTCAGGTGCCACATCCGTGTGATTGACACCTTCGGGACAGAGCCGGCCTACAACCACGAGGACTACGCCACCCTGCACGGCTACAGGACCAACTGGGGCTACTGGAACCTCAACTCCAGACAGTACATGACTATGTTCCGTAAGTATACATCAATATGTATACAAATCTGTACCTATCCACCTGGCTATAATACACCCACAATACAAGCCAAAACACTCAGCATTGTAATGCTATGGATACCTTCCGAATCCACCTAGCTTTAGCACACCTGCTATAGAAATGGAACCACTTACCATTGTAATGCAGTACTTTAGCATACAGACAGCTTTTTGAATAGCCACACTTACACTACCTTTTTGAATTAGCATATTATAATCAGACCGAGGCACAGGTCATATCAATATCAGTGGCACCTCTTCACATTTCACTGAGGATATTGTTTAGCTCAAGTTCAAATGAGATGAGGGTCTATACCTGGGTTTTCTATCTCTTCTCTCCCTGCTGTATCTGTCTCACTCTTCCCCCCCCCTCACTCTGCCCTTCCCCTCACTCTGCCCTTCCCCTCCTCCCTCTCTCTCGCCCTTCTCTCCTCCTCTCCTCAGCCCACACTCCAGACAACTCGTTCATGGGCTTTGTGTCTGAGGAGCTGAACAACACGGAGAAGAGGAGCATCATGCAGAACAAGGTCAACAACATGGCCGTGGTTTACGGCAAGGAGGCCAGCATGTGGAAAGTACGCATAACACACACACACAAACACACACACACACACAGTCCGCTCACAGAGAGGCCTGGGTTCAAATAATATGTATTATTTCAAATACTTTAGCTGTACTTGATTTAGCTTGCCCGATGCAATGGGATAGTCCCAAAAGTGCAAACCCCGCCCACCTGGCGATCCAGGCAGGTTCAAGCAAACACTTAACGTACTTGAAAGATTTCCAATACTATTTGAACCCAGGTCTGCGTGCAGAGAGATAATTATCCCACTCGAATAGAAAGTTATAAGTAGTTGGGTAAAGTGCCGGGGGGTCAAATCTTTTTAGATTTGAGTAGAATCATTAAAATTCCCTTCATGAATAAAGCATATCTGATCTTTAATCTAGAGATGTTTTATGTTGTCCAGCTCATACTTTAAATTGCACCCTTAACATCCATGTGCTCTTAGAATTAATACTTAGGCATTTGTATTAATATGGATTTGACGTTTAAAAAACATATAGATGAGCTGGTTAAGAAGCTAAGATTTAAAGTTGGCTTTTTCTACAGAAACAGATTTTGCCTTTCTCTAAGCAGTAGGAATCAGATTATTCAGTCAACCTTTTTATCTGTTCTTGAATACGATGGTATTATTTATCAAAGAGCAGCTGCTACTTCTCTTAAACCTTTGGCTGCCATCTACCATAGTGCCCTTTGTTTTGTTACAGGTGACAGTTTTGATACTCGTCACTGTATCCTGTATCAAAAGGTTGGCTGGACTTTGCTAAAGACCCGTAGATCTTACATTACTCCCTTTTTCTTTCCAAGGCCATACTTCATAAACTTTCGTCTTATCTAACTTTGCTGTGTGAAGTATAGACACCTGAGTTGCCTAATCCGTTCACAGGATTGGTTAACTCTTGAGGTTCCTAGGGTCTCCACCGAGCTAGCTAAATCTGCTTTTAGTTTTAATGCACTGTATTGCTGGAACAAAATTCTAAATACATTTCATCTTGATGTTCTGGTGCCGTTCGGGCAATTTAAAGTATTGGGGATTTATTTATGGAGGAATGCAACTGTTTTTCTAGGTGATTTGTGATGTTTTATTTGTGCTTAGCATGACTGTGTTTTTCTATTTTAATGTGTGTATATGCAATATATATACTGAACAAAAATATAAACACAACATGTAAAGTGTTGGTCCTATGTTTTATTAGCTGAAATAAAAGATCACAGAAATGTTCCATACGACAAAAAGCTTATTTCTCTCACATTTTGTGCACAATTTTGTTTACATCCCTATTAGTGAGCATTTCTCCTTTGCCAAGATAATCCATTCACCTAACAGGTGTGGCATATCAAGAAGCTGATTAAACAGCATGATCATTACACAGGTGCACCTTGTGCTGGCGACAATAAAAGGCCCCTCTAAAATATGTAGTGTTGTCACAAAACACAATTCCACAGATGTCTCAAGTTTTGAGGGAGCATGACATTGGCATGCTGACTGCAGGAATGACCACCAGAGCTGTTGCCAGATAATTTAATGTTCATTTATCTCCCATAAGTCGCCTCCAACGTTGTTTTAGAGAATTTGGCAGTATGTCCAACCGGCCTCTCAACTGCAGACCACGTGTAACCACGTCAGCCCAGGACCTCCACATCCGTCTTCTTTACCTGCAGGATCGTATGAGATCAGCCACCCGGACAGCTTATGAAACTGAGGAGTATTTCTGTAATAAAGCCCTTTTGTGGGGAAAAACTCATTCTGATTGGCTGGGCCTGGCTCCCAAGTGGGTGCCCATTCATGTGAAATCCATAGATTAGGGCTTTATTTATTTCAATTGACTGATTTCCTTATATGAACTGTAACTCAGTAAAATCGTTGAAATTGTTGCATTTATATTTTTGTTCAGAATAATATATATATAATAATATGCCATTTAGCAGACGACTTACAGTCGTGCGTGCATAATTTTTTTTTGTGTATGGGGTGGTCCCGGGGATGGAACCCACTACCTTGGCGTTACAAGCGCCGTGCTCTACCAGCTGAGCTACAGAGGACCACATATATATATATTATATTTTGTGTTTATATTGTATTATAAAGGCCACATTTGGAAAAGAGACCTAGGTCTCAATATGTCTTCCCTGTCAAGATAAAGGTTACATATTTTTGGGGGAATCAATTCACTTGGCAATTCAAGTCACACAGACCAGCCAATAGATAGATAGAGACACCTCAAGATGGATGAGAATCATACCCTGTTAAACCAGCCCATTTCCATTTGCTACGGTCAAGAACAAGAGGTTCAATTCATATAAACTACTAGAGGAGTTACAATCTCATCCACATTCACATTCTCATCCACACTATGTTATCACACCCCTATAAACACACACACACTTCTAACTGTGTGTACACTACAGAGATGTAACCAATAGAACAGAGCTGTTAACTGCATAACAGATAAAACGATCGACATGCCATGTATCTACTATCTAGAGAGGATATTACATTTGGCACACATAGCCGCATGTGGATACATTTGACGGAATCATACAGCTTTAATTCGCAGCCAATTTTCCCTTCAAAGGCAGACTGGTTGTTCACAGTGCATATTCGATGAGGGAGAGACTCGAACTGGATTTTGTTTCAAGCATTATGAAGACGTAGCTTAGCTGTAGCTTTTTTTCCTCTCTGCTTCTGTTTGGAGCGGCAATTCCCATGGATTTTTATTCAATAGTAGAGTCTTGTATCGCGAGACGAGACAGAAGATGTTTTAGAAATTGCGTGTGAATATTGAGCAATTGCCGCTTTATAGGAACAGAAGGAGGAAATGTGATACATGACAGAGTTGAATGTTTATTTTCTCTTTCTCTTGTCTTTCCTTAACTCGATTCCCTTCCGTATTCTTCTCTACTCTCTTCTTTGACACTTCTTCAACACTTCTCTTCTCTCATATCCCCTCCTCTCTTCCCCCATGCGTCTCTCCATTGCATCTTGATGGATCATATATTCTACTACAGCTCCAGGTAAGACTCTTCTCAGTCGAACACACCAGCCCCGTTCCCTCTCTTTTAAACCTCCTTTCACACATTCCGTTCATCATTTCCTCCATGATCACACACCTACTAATACACAATACAGACTCTTGTGAATGTCAGTTTGACCTAGCATAAAGTTGCTATCAAAATGTCACTGTTGCTTCCTTTCCCTTTCCTTCGAGAAATGTTTTATTTAGAGATAATGGTAAATTGACAAGACATAAGTGGTTTGAATACTCCACTGCTAATCTTAGCCTGCAGCTGTCTGTGATGAGAGAGAGAGAGAAAAAGATAGAGAGAGAGATAAATGAATTATTCGACTGGGAAGCTGTGTGGTGCCACAGATGTCTTTCTGAATATTGAATACTGGGCGAGAGACTAGGACATCTGGTCCAATCAAATATACTGAAGCGTACCCAGACTTCACATGCTCATTTTATGAAGTAGTGGTTCTATCTATCTCAACGCTCTCTAAACAGTTGTTTTTTGGGGCGTTGACTCCAGCGCTCTCTTTCTGTCGCTTGAGACAATTTGTTGAACAAATCGATAGTTCTTGCTTGCACTATGTGGTATTGGGCTTAGTCGTATCATGGAGACATGAGTAGAGGAGAGGTGTGTGCTGGGTTTTAAAGGATAGTACTAGTATTGATTTCTGAAATGTTAACCTCGGGAGTCGGGCCTGTAAGGCAGGCTAAAGCCATAAACAATATTGTCATGACTCCATCTTGTATTCCAATGGGCATAGGGGGGCTTCTTGTGCTTGTTGTCAAGGATACCGCTCCTTGTCTTGGCAACCAGCCTCCTCAAAATCAGAAGTGTTGGAGACGGAGAGATGGGGAGTGAGTTGAAGAGGTAGAAAGAGAGATGGTAACGGTTAGAGTGAAATTGAGAGAAGTATTTAGAGAGTAAGATAGTTATAGAGGTCTGCAGGTGCAGTGTGTTTTTGGAGCCATTATGTTCATGCCTCCCCCCCACACACACTTGCCCATGCTGGCCTGTGTCAATTCTCGCTTGCTGTGTTTATTGATGCATGTGGGCTACCTGCTGGCTCTATGTACACACTGCAGTGTGATGATGAGATTCAAGGGCTTTTTCCTGGTAAACCCACAGGGGAGATGCTCATACCTGTATGTCACATGAGGTTTGTGGCACCTTAATTGGGGAGGACGGGCTCGTGGTAATGGCTGGAGCAGAATTAGTGGAATGGTATCAAACACATATTTTCTATGTGTTTGATGCCATTCCATTCGCTCCGTTGCAGCCATTATTATGAGCCGTCAAACCCAGTCAAACAAACTCAAACCTACCACACAAAGTTCAGGTTGACTTATATTGTATAAATCAACCTTTCATCGTCCCTGAGTCCCGGACGTTTCTCACACTCTCGTAACCCAACCTTGCTCTATTTGAACTGATTCCTTAGAATAGAGTCCAGGTTAGATAATTAGCATTACTAACGTGGCCCGGGTCTGGCCCAGTCAAGCCAGGTCAAGGGTTAGCTAGCCTGAGCTAAGCCTGAGTTACATCTGTGTGTGTGCATCTGTGTGTGTGTGTGTTGTTCTCTTTCTGTTTCATTGGCTCTAATTCATAGTGTCTGGTGCACTCCAAGCGTTGGCTAATCTCCTAATTGGCTGGGAAAATCCTCAGAGGAAACCATTGATCGCAGCAGGCTAACAATTACAGTACAGCCTACATGGGGAGCACACAATAGAACAGGGATACAGTAAGCTTCTTAACATCCAGGAAGCAGGAAGTCAATAAGGAGACCTGAGCTGTGGTTGGTTCACATTGGGGGGCTTGTTTTGTTTTTCAGATGTGGAGGGTAGCTATGAGGCTAGCAATAAAAGGGTGCCCATGCTTACACACACACAGGCAAAGCGCGTGGATGAACACACACACATATACACACACAAGCGCGCTCACACACACTCTCACACATCTCCCACCTCAAAATGCATCCCCTTTATTATCAACATCTTTGCACTTCTCACACCCACACGAACAACACAAAGCCTCCATATCCACTGAAGATGCACTTTGTGTTGAAAGGTTGTGCCTCTCAGAAGAAAGATGTACTGTTGCTCGGGCACATGAATGCACTGTATAGAATCAGCCAGAAAGCACATCTGTTATTGTGTGTTGATGTGGTTTGCTTGTATGCCTCAATAGATATGTGTACTCCCTATTCATAATCTATTAATTTCAATGTATGGGCATAATCTATTAATTTCAATGTATGGGCATAATCTATTAATGTCAATGTATGGGCATAATATATCCATTTCAATGTATGGGCATAATCTATTAATTTCAATGTATGGGCATAATCTATCCATTTCAATGTATGGGCATAATCTATTAATTTCAATGTATGGGCATAATCTATCCATTTCAATGTATGGACATAATCTACTCATTTCAATGTATGGGCATAATCTATTAATTTCAATGAATGGGCATGATCTACTCATTTCAATGTATGGGCATAATCTATTCATTTCAATGTATGGGCATAATCTATCCATTTCAAAGTATGGGCATAATCTACTCATTTCAATGTATGGGCATAATCTATTCATTTCAATGTATGGGCATAATCTACTCATTTCAATGTATGGGCATAATCTATTAATTTCAATGTATGGACATAATCTACTCATTTCAATGTATGGGCATAATCTATTAATTTCAATGAATGGGCATGATCTACTCATTTCAATGTATGGGCATAATCTATTCATTTCAATGTATGGGCATAATCTATCCATTTCAAAGTATGGGCATAATCTACTCATTTCAATGTATGGGCATAATCTATTCATTTCAAAGTATGGGCATAATCTACTCATTTCAATGTATGGGCATAATCTATTCATTTCAATGTATGGGCAGGCTTGCTGTTTTACAAAATCTTTACTCCTAAGGCCCCATTACTGCATGATGGAACGGCAGGGACTGTGAGAACACACAGACACACACAGACACACTCTAACACACACATTCGTACTGTTATTATTGTTTATTTTGTATTGTTGTTTGCGTATTGTTGTATTTGAAATGTGTGTGACTGTCCTTGTCTATCAGTGTATCTGTATCATGTTTTATGTGTACCCCAGGAAGAGTAGCTGATGCTTCGGTAAAAGCTAATGGGCATCCGACTAAACCACTGAATAAACCAACCAGATAAGTAGAAGTATGAGAGCTCCATAGATGGGTCAGAGACAGGGATGTCATATCAGCCAGTAAGGAGATGAGTGGAACTGGGTGGTGCTGGCTGGCTAATGCTGTGCTCTGCTTCTGCTGCCCTCTGGGTGCCTGGAGTGGCACTGGCAGTCTGCCAGCATTTTTGCCCTGCGTCCTTACATGGATGACTCGCTCCTCGCTCTCTGGCACTGGAAAGAAATGCTAGAGGCCAAATGTGTGTAATGAGAAAGAGAGGGATGGAGAGAGAGGGTGTTTGTGTGCGTACACGTACACATGACAGTGTGCGCACGTGTGTGTGTGCGTGTGCGCACGTGCGTGTGTGTAGGAAGCCCTGCCAGATCCCTAGCACCTCACCTCATTCATATTGATGGCTCACGGCAGTGTGACACTGTGTGTCTCTTTTGGATTCCTAAAGGGGCCTGTCACATTAAACTTCCCGCGCTCACTAACAGGTCATGGCTCTGCCTCGCTCTGTGTGAAGATGCTGACGTTCACACAGCACACACACACTCAGTGAATGCACAACCACTCATACACACACACACAAACACTCATACTGTATTATCACGCGTACACACACACTCATTGCCACATGGGTATACTCATAAACACACACACAGCCATTAACACATCACCTCTAATCACGTCATTCCCTCTGTCCCTCCTTCCCTCTCCATCTCTCTCTCCTTCCTTCCTTCCCTCCATCTCTCCCTCCTTCCTTCCCTCTCCATCTCTCCCTCCTTCCGTCCCTCTCCTTCTCTCCCTCCTTCCTTCCCTCTCCATCTCTCTCTCCCTCCTTCCCTCTCCATCTCTTTCTCCCTCCTTCCCTCTCCATCTCTCTCTCCCTCCTTCTCTTCCCCCTCTCCCTCCTTCCCTCTCCGTCCCGCTCCCTCCCCCTCTCCCATCGCACTTGCTCATCCACTTTATCCCTCAAACTCAACCCTCTCTCCCTCCTTCTCTTCCCTCTCTCCCTCATTCTCTTCCCTCTCTCCCTCCTTCTCTTCCCTCTCTCCCTCCTCTTCCCTCTCTCCTTTCTCCCTCACTCATGACATTTTTCCACCTCCCCTCGATCCCCAACTCCCCATTCACTTTCTTACATGCTTTCTCTCTCTCTCTCTCTTCCCTTCTCCCTGTCTATCAGCAGGGTAAGGAGGGTTTCCTCCAGATCCTCCACAGGTACATGGAGGTCCACGGGACAGTGTACTACGAGACCCAGCGGCCCCCCGAGGTGCCTGCCTACGTCAAGAACCACGGCCTGCTGCCCCAACACGAGCTGCAGACGCTGCTCCGCAAGGCCAAGGTGCTGGAACACACACACGCACTAGATGATACACAACATACACAATAGGTAACACACTACAGATGTAGGATCTTAATTTGATCACCCAGTTGCAGGAGAACATTCCTGCAATAAAGGAAATGTAAGTGTATTTGAGGTTTAAAAAGGCTTCTGAAGTTTGTAATTTCCACTTTGAAATTCAGACTTGATTTACCCTTACGAAAAATGTATCAACCCCTACAAACAATGTCCATTAATTATAATCCACATAATAATTCACATTTTCTGTTGCTGCAGGATTATTTTCCTGCTGTAGCAAATTGGCTCAAACTAAGATCCTACATCTGTACGTGCGCAAACACATGCAGGCACCATGCACTCACACACTAGGTCCACACACAGTACTGTTGCACCAGCACTAACTACAACAGCATCTACACAAGGCCAACACACAGTTACCTTCCAGTCCCTGCTGTATCTGTAAATGGCAGGATTTTCAATTGACAAGCATTAATAAAATAGCTGGTGGTTATCCTAACTAGTATCATCTTCGTCTCCCCCTAACAGCTCTTCATCGGGTTTGGTTTCCCCTACGAAGGGCCCGCCCCTCTGGAGGCCATAGCCAATGGGTGCATCTACCTGCAGCCCAAGTTCCACCCACCCCACAGCTCGCTCAATCACGAGTTCTTTAGAGGCAAGCCCACATCTAGAGAGGTGAGCTCCCGTTGGTCAACACCGTATCTAGTACCACTCTTCAATTGAAAATTAACCAATGAAATTCAACAAACTACATTCCAGATTGTACACCAAATGTGCCACTTGTACATCACAGAATATTGCTTTAAACTGGAATGTTCTACTAATTCTAATTCTATACTCCATCCCTCTCAGGTGTCATCCCAGCACCCGTATGCAGAGCAGTACATCGGGCGGCCCCACGTCATGACAGTAGACTACAACAACTCCCAGGAGTTTGACACCGCCATCAGAAAGATCATGAGTACCAAGGTACAGTTATATACATTTTAGTTATCTCTTTCTTGATTCATTGGTTTCCATGATAATGAACAAACACACTATGTTGCATCTGGGAAGGATTGTACAACCAGCGCTGATACTGAACGGGTGACGCTGCTTTTTTAAATGACGTTTCAGCTCGCTCCATCCAGGAAATACTATGCACTTCAAATGCACCTCTGAAAGCTCCGTATGGAGAAGCACTAGCTGCAATGATTTAACCTAGGACTTAGTGGTGTATGCTATGCTATCCTTAGGAAGCAGTGTGTGCACAGCCAAGGAGTAATGAGCAGTAAATGTAGCTTAATGGAAACCTGCAGTCAGCTTGAGGCTGCAGGGAGTGTGAGAGGTTGAAAGAAGTTGAGTAAGACGTCAAACAGGCCGATTGAAATGCCTCTATAAAGCTGTGTTGTTTGTGTGTGTGTGTGTGTGTGTGTGTGTGCGTGTGTGTGTGCGTGTGTGTGTGTGTGTGTGTGTGTGCGTGTGTGTGCGCGTGTGTGTGTGCGTGCATGCATGTGTGTCTGTGTCTCTGAATGTGTATGCCTGTGTGTGTATGGCTGTGTGTCTCTAAATGTGTGTGTGTGTTCTCCCCTCTCCACTCTCCTGTTGTCTGCTGTGTCTTGTCAGACATGCCATAGCTCAGTGCACCGGCGCTTACTCTCTGTCTGCCCTGTCTGTCACTCCACTGAAAGATGGCTCCCCTGTCTGTCTGTCTGTCTGTCTGTCTGTCTGTCTGTCTGTCTGTCTGTCTGTCACTCCCCTGAGAGATGTCTGCACTGTCTGTCTGTCTGTCTGTCTCTCTGTCTGTCACTCCACTGTGAGATACTGCCCTGTCTGTCTGTCTGTCACTCCACTGAAAGATGGCTGCCCTGTCTGTCTGTCTGTCTGTCTGTCCGTCACTCCAGTGATAGATGGCTGATGGGCCACTTCACCCCTGTGTGTCTGTGGGCTGGCTCTCTGTCCTGGGCGGCTCCACATGTTCAGCCATGCAGACCAAAGAAATCTCTACTGGCTGACACCTCTTCATGTTCACATAAATCCCTCTCCATCTATCTTTCTATTTCTCT
This sequence comes from Coregonus clupeaformis, assembly GCF_020615455.1. Lineage (NCBI taxonomy): Eukaryota > Metazoa > Chordata > Actinopteri > Salmoniformes > Salmonidae > Coregonus > Coregonus clupeaformis. The sequence goes on from NC_059211.1 coordinate 5,055,677, forward strand.
CTCTTGTTCTGTCTCTCTCATTATTTCACTCTCCCTCTCTCTCGCTCTCTGCTCTCTTTCCCTCTCTCTCTGTCTGTCTTTCTATTTCTCTCTCGTTCTCTCTCTTTCTCATTCACTCTCACTCTGTTCCCCCTTTCTCACTCTGTCCATCCCATTAAGGTGACCTGTTGTCTTCATATTTATCCCTCTGTAATAAATGGGAGGAAGGGAGGGAGGGTGAGACTGTGCCTCTCTCTGCTTAGACCAAAGCAAATATTGTGAGGCATATTTCTGTGCTAGTTTATATACTGTACATGATTCAGAAAGTTTTATGATTTGATCAGATTTGTGATGTGTAACTTTTTCGTATATCCTCTCTCTACATATTTGCTTTTCTTTATTTGAAATTGGAAAAGTCTGATTTCACATGCAGTTAAACATTTTCCGGCTATGATTTTGTATTTAAAAAATGATTTACTGAGTGATGTATCATTTACAAGTGAGATTTAGAACATTAGATATGTGATCTACTCTTAAAGCTGGAGGGAATCCATAATTAATATGAAGTCTGTACGTTCAGGCTCCATGTATTCCTAATGGAAAAGTTTAACATAACCATTTGTGTTTAATCTTGAAATATGACATTGTTACATTATCAGAGACACTTGGTTCGAAAGGGAACCAAGTGTCATACTGTAAGTCAGAATGTATTCAGTCACTCATGCTAAAAAGAAAACACACAATTCTGGTATTATAAGCAAAATACTTCAACCAACTGAGCCGTTGAATCCACATTGTTACAGGGTCCTAATTAATTACAATGGGGGACTATAATCTAAGACAATCTGTTTCCGTTTTCAGATCATTTTTGTCATTTCCATTTCCATTTAGATCAGGAAGTAACTGTCCAGTTCATTTACAGTTTCCAGTCTGTATGTGGGTGTGTTTTGCCTTGGCTAGAGAGATAAATATTTTTTATTTTGATGAATTACAGCAATATAGCTATTCTCTAATCAGACAAATCAAAGGTGAGCCGTTTGTTGCATATTGAACAGCTATGCAAATTAAATCAAAGCCTGAGTGCATCCCAAATTACATCCTATTCCCTACATGCCTCCAGAAGGACCCATAGGGCTCTGGTCAAAAACAGTGCACTATGTAGGGAATATGCTGCCAAGTTACTTACACACAAGTCACACACTGCAATTAAGCCAAACCCACTTCAAAATGGCCACGGTTGCGTCCCAAATGGCACCCTATTCTCTATACAGTATAGTGCACTACTTTTAACCAGAGCTCTATAGGCCCTGGTCAAAAGTAGTGCACTATGTAGGGAGTTAGGTGCCATTTGTGACGCAACTCACGTTTATTTGTTGTGATTAATGGGTAGAATTGGCTATTTATTGCAATTAGGATGAACGATGGGGAAACAGGCAAAACAATATTTAAATGAGGAAAATATGGTAATTTAGTATTTTTATGCTGATTGCCTAGCAACGCATTCTGAGGAAAGGTTCTGATCTGTGGGAATTTGTGTGTATGTGTCTTTGCAGGTCGAGCCATACCTACCGTATGAGTACACCTGCGAGGGAATGCTGGAGAGGGTACACGCCTACATACAGCATCAGGTAGGGTCACCGTGCACACACACACATGCATACATACAGTGGGGAGAACAAGTATTTGATACACTGCAGATTTTGCAGGTTTTCCTACATACAAAGCTTGTAGAGGTCTGTAATGTTTATCACAGGTACACTTCAACTGTGAGAGACAGAATCTAAAACAAAAATCCAGAAAATCACATTGTTTGATTTTTAAGTAATTAATTTGCATGTTATTGCATGACATAAGTATTTGATCACCTACCAACCAGTAAGAATTCTGGCTCTCACAGACCTGTTAGTTTTTCTTTAAGAAGCCCTCCTGTTCTCCACTCATTACCTGTATTAACTGCACCTGTTTGAACTCGTTACCTGTATAAAAGACATCTGTCCACACACTCAATCAAACAGACTCCAACCTCTCCACAATGGCCAAGACCAGAGAGCTGTGTAAGGACATCAGGGATAAAATTGTAGACCTGCACAAGGCTGGGATGGGCTACAGAACAATAGGCAAGCAGCTTGGTGAGAAGGCAACAACTGTTGGCGCAATTATTAGAAAATGGAAGAAGTTCAAGATGACGGTCAATCACCCTCAGTCTGGGGCTCCATGCAAGATCTCCCCTTGTGGGGCATCAATGATCATGAGGAAGGTGAGGGATCAGCCCAGAACTACACGGCAGGACCTGGTCAATGAGCTGAAGAGAGCTGGGACCACAGTCTCAAAGAAAACCATTAGTAACACACTACGCCGTCATGGATTAAAATCCTGCAGCGCACGCAAAGGTCCCCCTGCTCAAGCCAGCGCATGTCCAGGCCCGTCTGAAGTTTGCCAATGACCATCTGGATGATCCAGAGGAGGAATGGGAGAAGGTCATGTGGTCTGATGAGACAAAAATAGAGCTTTTTGGTCTAAACTCCACTCGCCGTGTTTGGAGGAAGAAGAAGGATGAGTACAACCCCAAGAACACCATCCCAACCGTGAAGCATGGAGGTGAAAACATCATTCTTTGGGGATGCTTTTCTGCAAAGGGGACAGGACGGCTGCACCGTATTGAGGGGAGGATGGATTGGGCCATGTATCGCAAGATCTTGGCCAACAACTTCCTTCCCTCAGTAAGAGCATTGAAGATGGGTCGTGGCTGGGTCTTCCAGCATGACAACGACCCGAAACACACAGCCAGGGCAACTAAGGAGTGGCTCCGTAAGAAGCATCTCAAGGTCCTGGAGTGGCCTAGCCAGTCTCCAGACCTGAACCCAATAGAAAATCTTTGGAGGGAGCTGAAAGTCCATATTGCCCAGCGACAGCCCCAAAACCTGAAGGATCTGGAGAAGGTTTGTATGGAGGAGTGGGCCAAAATCCCTGCTGCAGTGTGTGCAAACCTGGTCAAGACCTACAGGAAACATATGATCTCTGTAATTGCAAACAAAGGTTTCTGTACCAAATATTAAGTTATGCTTTTCTGATGTATCAAATACTTATGTCATGCAATAAAATGCAAATTAATTACTTAAAAATCATACAATGTGATTTTCTGGATTTTTGTTTTAGATTCCGTCTCTCACAGTTGAAGTGTACCTATGATAAAAAGTACAGACCTCTACATGCTTTGTAAGTAGGAAAACCTGCAAAATCGGCAGTGTATCAAATACTTGTTCTCCCCACTGTACATGCAGGCACTCAACCGTGTCTGTTTTTCCCAAAACATATTATCATAAGGTCTTCCTCCCATGCTACCTTCCTACCACACACTCACTCACTCACTCACTCACCTCCTACCACTCACCTCCTACCACTCACCTCAACCTGGAGAGGTAACTAGACCAGGGTTTCCCAAACCCGGTCCTGGACCCCCCACCCACATTTTGTTTTCGCCCTAGCACTACACAGCTGATTCAAATAATCAAAGCATGATGATGAGTTCGTCATTTGAAACAGCTGTGAAGTGCTAGGGCAAACCCAAAACGTGTACCTGGGGGTTTAGGAAACCCTGGACTAGTAGATACCACTCCAGCCTTAGGATGGATGGAAGGATGAGGGGACGGGGGATGGATGAGAGGACTTGAGGAGAGAGGAATGGGGCACCCGGATCAATCATTCAGAATAATCCCCAAACTCAACTCAATTGTTGATCTGTGATCTAGACTGGCTGTTACAGAATCACTGACACATCTCCACACATCTCAGACCTTGGAAACCACTGCTACCTCCATCTCCTATTGGGTGGCAGACAGAGACTGAACTGAATTGTCACTATCAGACTGAACTGATATTTCTGCTCTAATCTGTTTAATGTGTCTGAAAAATGCTATCAGAACTGCTATTAAAATGGTCTGGCTGACTTGATAGACCGATATGTCAAATCGGTTCTCTTTCATGTTTAAAACGAGTTATCTCTCTGGTGCTGTTGGACCCAGATGAGTTTTGTCAGGGAATAGGTAAAGGATTGATGGGAGATTATTTAGAGGGATGTGCAGTATAGGGGAGGTTAGAGAAATGGCTGTTTATTTGTATTTGTGTCCCACGATGCCCTGAAGTGTTTGGAAATGTAGATTTATTTACAGCTAAAGGCAAAAGTGTCAGCGGGCTTTGATTAATGTTGGCTTTCATGTGTGTATAGTGCAGTGGAGGCTGCTGAGGGGAGGACGGCACATAATAATGGCTGGAACGGAGCAAATGGAATGGCATCGGACACATGACAACCATGTATTTGATACCATTCCACCAATTCCGCTCCGGCCATTACCACGAGCCTGTCCTCCCCAATTAAGGTGCCACCAACCTCCTGTGGTATAGTGTGGGAGTGACCATGTGTGCATGTGGGTGTGCGTATCTACTTGGTGTCTGTGTGTGCGTTTGCACTGTCAAAAAGAATACCACATGCTGTATAATGTAATCTCGGCACCCAGAAACAAATAGGCACTACCTATGTGTTGTGTTGTTCAACATCCCCTTCCCCTCTCTCTCCTCTCCCTCCATCCCTCCAGGACTTCTGCACCCCCGAGGCCCCCTTCCCTCCGGCCAACTCCTCCTCCTCCAAGCTGGGGTCTAGTAGTCCGGCTAGCCCTGGGCCTCAATTTGTCCTGCTGCCCAACTCCAGTGCCCTAACCTGGGCCCCCAACACCAGCGCCCCCACTGCCTGGCCCCCTCTCAGCTCCCTGAGGCTGCTGGCATCCCAGGAGGGCAAGTCATGTGTGGAGGCGTGCCAGCGTGCCAACCTGGTGTGTGAGCCCGCGCTGTTCCGCTTCGTCAATAACAAGGAGGCCCTCCGTGGGTGAGTGGCACCTTGGCACACATGAAGCCGTGCTCATGCACACACACACACACACATTGGACATATGTTTCAAACAGCTAGACACACATATACACACATTCGAAACACACAATCACTACATGTCACTAACAATCATACAAACACGTACAATGCTCTCTGTTCTCTCAAATGGTACCATATGGTGGTTAGTTCCCTAAGGGATGTCTGTGGTTGTAATAATCAAACAGCTATAGCAAGGATGTCAGGTTCAAAGTCTTCTCAGTGATGTAAGGTGTCTTGTCGGTGAGATCTATAGTGACAGCAGAAGCTGATAAGAGTGTCATAGCAATGCCAACTCATCTTACTGTCTTCCTCCTCTTTTATCGTTCCCTTTCTCCTTGAATTTCTCTTCATCACCCCTCCTGCTCGACATATAACTGTTTTACTTCATGCCTCTCTCTGTGTCTCTCTCTGTGTGTGTCTCTCTCTGTGTGTGTCTCTCTCTGTGTGTGTCTCTCTGTGTGTGTCTCTCTCTGTGTCTCTCTCTGTGTGTGTCTCTCTGTGTGTGTCTTTCTCTGTGTCTCTCTCTCTCTGTGTCTCTCTGTGTCTCTCTCTCTCTGTGTCTCTCTCTGTGTGTGTCTCTCTGTGTGTGTGTGTCTCTCTCTGTGTGTGTCTCTCTCTGTGTCTCTCCCTGTGTCTCTCTCTGTGTCTCTCTCTGTGTGTGTCTCTCTCTGTGTGTGTCTCTCTCTGTGTCTCTCCCTGTGTCTCTCTCTGTGTGTGTCTCTCTCTGTGTGTGTCTCTCTCTGTGTGTGTCTCTCTGTGTGTGTGTCTCTCTGTGTGTGTGTCTTTCTCTGTGTCTCTCTCTGTGTGTGTCTCTCTGTGTGTGTGTCTCTCTCTGTGTCTCTCTCTGTGTCTCTCTCTGTGTGTGTCTCTCTCTCTGTGTCTCTCTCTCTGTGTCTCTCTCTCTGTGTGTGTCTCTCTCTCTCTCTCTCTCTGTGTCTCTCTCTCTGTGTGTCTCTCTCTCTCTCTCTCTCTCTCTCTCTCTCTCTCTCTCTCTCTCTCTCTCTCTCTCTCTCTCCTTTTTTTACACATTTCTCCCTCGGTTTTCCCCTCCATCTCTTCCTCCTTATTTATCCTCCCTCTCCCCTCACGCACTCTCTCCTTCTATCTCTTTCTCTCTGTATTGCTCAATCAAACAACCTCTATGCATCACCCCATCTCCCTCCCTCCATCAAACAGGTTAGAGGTGCAGTGTGAGGTGGTGGAGGCGGAGGTCAACCACGTGTTCCCGGCCTTCTCCGTCCTACGCCGGGAGTGCGGCCTCCAGAAGGACCCCCTCCTCTACAGCTGCGCCGGCCACAGCCCCAAGTACCGCCGCCTCTGCCCCTGCCGGGACTACCGCCGCGGCCAGGTTGCTCTCTGCCGAGACTGCTTATGAGGAGGGACCCAGAGTTTTTACAATGAACGCCTGACCTGGCTAGGTGGCTAGGAAAAACTCCAGGCCCTCTAGTTATAGCCTATGAACTGTAGACTATAAACTATGGACTATGAGCTTAACCGGCCCTGGTTATGATGCCCCCCTCCCAAGAGAGATATGCTGGACTATACTGCAACGAGTGTAACCAACGAGTGTGCCCACAGGAAAACACAGTAATCCACAATAGGGAAACGGCTATATCGCCATCTAGCTAGCTACCTAACTAATACCTAGAGGAGACCCACTGACCGGAAGATCATTGATTTGCTGCTACAATATAAATAATCTGACTTTAACCCTCCAAGACCAGGGAGTCAGGAGAGTTATCGACCCGGGGGAGAAGTCCTAGAAAACGTGACCTTTGAGTGGAATGCCAACTTCGGGTCAATAACCAATCTCCTCTCCCCTTATCTCTTTGGCGCTGTGCTTTGACAATGGATGATGGACACTCAGACACTCTCCCTAGACTCTCTCCTCCTTCTAAAGATGAACTGATTATTTTGTGCGACTAAGATAACCCTGACTACCAACAGAGTCAATGCAATCATCTCTGTTGCGCTAAAATGGACTAAAAAAGATTAAAGATTATTTTTTAATAAAGCGACCGTTTTGAGCTCTGCTACTGTGAGAACAGAGGATTTTTAAGAACCTTTCGGCTGTTTTGTGATGAAAATAAAAAAATAAAAATGGAAAGTTAAAAAGAGATCAAAGCATCGCTGTCGTTTTGTTGTCGGTCTTGTCATGACTCATAAATGTATTTTCTTTTCTTTCTGGATTAATGGTTTCTTTCATCTCTGGCTGCTCATTTTTCATTTCCCTCCTGTCTTCCCCTGCCCATCCATCCATGAGAGATGAGAGATATGAGAGATGTTTGATCTTCCACTCCTCCAGAGCCAGAAGCAAGGGATGAGACTGTCGATATGTTGCGTTGGAGGGGGGAGGAAATCAGATATCCGTTCTGCTTTCTGGATTTCCAGATGAGACATGCACTTCTGAGGCCAGCGTTCACAACACTGGATCTTACCTTGGGAAGTGAGTGGGTGATCCAACATAACCCTTAATGTACCAGTCCAATGCTCATAGTAGGAAAGTAGCTGGCCTTTACTAAGAAACAGAATATGCAACATAGATACAATTATACTTTTCAAGTCTTGGGGCTAATTGTTTTTACACCAAGTAGGAATCCTTTGGGAGAGTGCAATAGTTTTCCTCTGATACGTCTATGAGGTGGACGTCTATGGTAGTGACGATAGTGGTCCATAACTGTGGATGTCTATGGTATTGGATGTACTGCTAGATGTACTGTGTGTAGTAGTGGGTGTAATCTTCATAGTGAATATTGATTGTTGTGTACAGTACATCTATTGAAGCATTGGCTTGAAGCATTAGTTAACAGCTCAGTTTCTGCTCCTGGTCAGTATCCCAGTGAATGAAGTAGAATATAATGAATAATATACATCATAAGAGTGAAGACCATGCAGAATTCCCCATTGGCCTGAAAGGGAATAAGATAGCATTATTTAAAGCTCTCAGTGTTTTCAATTTCATATAACCCATAGGCCAATGAATAATTGTTATCCAGGCGTTCATCTCTTGGAGCTCGATATATACAAGAATAATAACAAAATCAATTATCTGTACTTTGGGGAAAGATAGGTATTTGAATTAAATCCCACTGTTCCAAGGGGTCATAACACCATTGCTCAACAGACAGAACTGTTATAATGTAATTTTATTAGCATTACTTGTGATTAAGTCATTATATAATTAGTACAGTGATTTATTCCCCCGACAACGAAAGGTTAATTAACTATTTTGTCTCTGTGTGTGTGTGTGTGTGTGTGTGTGTGCATAAATGAATGTGTGTGTGTGTAAGGACTGTGTGTGAGTGGATTAGTTTGGGAGGTACACACACACACTTCTGAGCGTGACGTGAGTCCCTGAAACAGGATGGGCCAGAGAGATTTATCACGATCGTTATTTATTCATCTGAGAAAATAAACACACGTTCACTCTTTCTTTTTCTCTCTATCCCCGTCTCTTTCTCTCCCTCCATCTCATAGGGTGACTTTCAAAGTTTATACAGTGGGGTCATCTGCTCTAATTGGACTGAGTTGCTGATAGTTTCCTCAAGGTTCCTCAAAATTGCCAAAGAGAGACTGTTCTGAAACAAGGATGCCCGTTCACCATGTGGTCCTGCTACTCCAGCAGGAAGTCAGAGCAGACAAGGTCAAGATGATATCACACTTGAATGTTTGCTACCTAACTCTTAGCTAGTGGAAATAACCCACCGGAAGATAATTCATATCTAAACAATTTGACTTTAACCCACCAAGACCAGGGAGTTAATAGAGAAATCGACCTGGGGGAGATAACAGGTGACACTTCATGTGTCAAACTCCTAGAAAACATGACCTTTGAGTGGAATGCCACCTTTGGGTCAATCACCTTCTCCTGTCACCGCCTCTCTTCGGCGTTGTGCTTTGACAATGGATGATGGACACTCAGACCTTCTCCCTAGACTCTCTCCTCCTTTCAAAGTTTATACAGTGGGGTCATCTCTTCAGACAGGGCCTGCATCCCAAATGGCACCCTATTCTCTATATAGTGCACTACTTTTGACAAAAGACCTATGGGCCCTGGTCAAAAGTAGTACACTAAATAAGGAATAGTGTGCCATTTAGGACTCAGACAGGGGGATTTTCAGCAGCCATATTTCATATTTTTAATAGGCCCTATCAAAAAGCTATGCAGGCAAACAGTACTCATCAAGGACACTGTGTGTGTGTGTGTGTGTGTGTGTGTGTGTGTGCGATCACGCATGTGTGTGTGCCCTTGAGCAAAGAAGATATGCCACAGTGTGTGAACATTAAAAGTTATCTTACTAAGATGCCCGGTGGCAACTTTAAACACTCCATTTGTAGCTCATCAGAGATTTGAGATTGTAGTCCATTTTCAACAAAGGCAATACCATCCACATAATCCCATAGCAACAATACCATAGCACCAATGTCATGCCTGTAAGCTAGTAAAGGAAAAACACACACACCATAGAATACTTCAGGCCTCAAATATGAGAGTTAGCTATCTTGAAAGTGATAGAGAGAAACTTTCTAGGGTGACTTCCTCAATGGGGTGTGACACATCTCTAGATGGAGATATTCATCACATCAAAGCTTTAGACGGTGAGATAATTCTTATCTATGGAAGCAGGGCTATGGTGAGTTACAACAGCGCCTTAGCATTCACAATGGATTGTGACTTCGCCAAGGAACATTACAGTAGCTTTATCCACACTGGATGGCGTGTCTTCATTTCGGAAGTGACCAGAATAGGAAATGAGGAGAAAGAACTAAACCAGACTGAAATACTCAAACAGCTAAACTTGATCACTAATAATCTAGTGAGATAGGGAACCTGGATAACCTTGATAACCTTTTGAGTTGGCTGATGTTGGCTGAATGTTGGATACTACTGGTGTCTATAGGTATACTCTACTACTGGTGTCTATAGGTATACTCTACTACTGGTGCCTATAGATATACTCTACTACTGGTGCCTATAGATATACTCTACTACTGGTGCCTATAGATATACTCTACTACTGATGTCTATATATATACTCTACTACTGGTGTCTATAGATATACTCTACTACTGGTGCCTATAGATATACTCTACTACTGGTGCCTATAGATATACTCTACTACTGGTGCCTATAGATATACTCTACTACTGATGTCTATATATATACTCTACTACTGGTGTCTATAGATATACTCTACTACTGGTGTCTATAGATATACTCTACTACTGCTGTCTATAGATATACTCTACTACTGATGTCTATAGATATACTCTACTACTGGTGTCTATAGATATACTCTACTACTGATGTCTATAGATATACTCTACTACTGGTGTCTATAGATATACTCTACTACTGGTGCCTATAGATATACTCTACTACTGGTGCCTATAGATATACTCTACTACTGGTGTCTATAGATATACTCTACTACTGGTGTCTATAGATATACTCTACTACTGGTGCCTATAGATATACTCTACTACTGGTGCCTATAGATATACTCTACTACTGGTGCCTATAGATATACTCTACTACTGATGTCTAGATATACTCTACTGCTGGTGTCTATAGATATACTCTACTACTGGTGTCTATAGATTTACTCTACTACTGGTGTCTATGTATATATTCTAATGCTGGTGTCTATAGATATACTCTACTACTGGTGTCTATGTATATATTCTAATGCTGGTATATCTATAGACACCAGCATTATAATATACCTATAGACACCAGTAGTAGAGTATATCTATAGACACCAGCATTAGAATATATACATAGACACCAGTAGTAGAGTATATCTATAGACACCAGCATTAGAATATATACATAGACACCAGTAGTAGAGTAAATCTATACAGTGCACTCGTAAAGTATTCAGACCCCTTTACTTTTCCCACATTTTGTTACATTACAGCCTTATTCTAAAATTGATTAAATAAGTAAAAATGGCACACACCTGTCTATATAAGGTCCCACAGTTGACAGCGCATGTCAGAGCTAAAACTAAGCCATGAGGTCGAAGGAATTGTCTGTAGAACTCTGAGACAGGATTGTGTCGAGGCACAGATCTGGGGAAGGATGGTGACAGGTGTGCGTAATGATAGGCAGCCTGGTGCCCTCGAGCACCAGGGAGGGGGAGCGGGAGCAGGCGTGACAACTACTCAGTAAAAGGCACATGACAGCCCGCTTGGAGTTTGCCAAAAGGCACCTAAAGACTCTCAGACCATGAGAAACAAGATTCTCTGGTCTGATGAAACCGAGATTGAACTTTTTGGCCTGAATGCCAAGCGTCACGTCTGTAGGAAACCTGGCACCATCCCTACGGTGAAGCATGGTGGTGGCAGCATCATGCAGTGGGGATGTTTTTCAGCGGCAGGGACTGGGAGACTAGTCAGGATTGAGGGAAAGATGAACGGAGCAAAGTAAAGGGAGATCCTTGATGAGAACCTGCTCCAGAGCAGTCAGGTTTACCTTCCAACAGGACAGTGACCCTAAGCACACACCAAGAGAACGCAGGAGTGGCTTCGGGACAAGTCTCTGAATGTCCTTGAGTGGCCCAGCCAGAGCCTGGACTTGAACCTGATCGTACATCTCTGGAGAGACCTGAAAATAGCTGTGCAAGCTCTGCCATCCAACCTGACATAGTTTGAGGGGATCAGCAGAGAAGAATGGGAGAAATTCCCCAAATCAAATTGTATCTTATTTGCCACATGCGCCAAATACAACAGGTGTAGACCTTACAGTGAAATGCTTACTTACAAGCCCTTAACCAACAATGCAGTTTTAAAAATAGATAAGTAAAAAATAAAGTAACAGTAGGGAGGCTATATATAGGGGTTCCTGGTACATTTTTACATTTTAGCAGACGCTCTTATCCAGAGCGACTCACAGTTAGTGAGTGCATACATTTTTTCATACTGGTCCCCCGTGGGGATCGAACCCACAACCCTGGCGTTGCAAGTGCCATGCTCTACCAACTGAGCTACACGGGACTACAGAGTCAATGTGCGGGGGCACAAGTCAGTCGAGATAATTGAGGTAATATGTACATGTGGGTAGAGTTAAAGTGACTATGCATAAATAATAAACAGAGAGTAGCAACAGCATAAAAGAGGGGGTGGGGTGGGGGGGACAATGGAAATAGTCTGGGTAGCATTGATTAGCTGTTCAGGAGTCTTATGGCTTGGGGGTAGAAGCTGTTAAGAAGCCTTTTGGACCTAGACTTGGCGCTCCGGTACCGCTTGCCGTACGGTAGCAGAGAGAACAGTCTATGACTAGGATGGCTAACAATTTTTAGGGCCTTCCTCTGACACCGCCTGGTATAGAGGACCTGGATGGCAGGAAGCTTGGCCCCAGTGATGTATTGGGCCGTACGCACTACCCTCTGTAGTGCCTTGCGGTCGGAGGCGAGCAGTTGCCAAACCAGGCAGTGATGCAATCAGTCAGGATGCTCTCGGTGGTGCAACTGTAGAAGTTTTTGAGGATCTGAGGACCCATGCCAAATCGTTTCAGTCTCCTGAGGTGGAATAGGCTTTGTCGTGCCCTCTTCACGACTGTCTTGGTATGTTTGGACCATGATAGTTTGTTGGTGATGTTGACACCAAGGAACTTGAAGCTCTCAACCTGTTCCACTACAGCCCGTCGATGAGAATGGGGCCGTGCTCAGTCCACTTTTTTTCCTGTAGACCACAATCAGCTCCTTTGTCTTGATCACGTTGACGGAGAGGTTGTTATCCTGGCATCACATGGCCAGGTCTCTGACCTCCTCCCTATAGGCTGTCTCATCATTTTTGGTGATCAGGCCTACCACTGTTGAGTCGTCGGCAAACTTAATGATGGTGTTGGAGTCATGCCTGGCCATGCAGTCATGGGTGAACAGGGAGTATAGGATGGGACTGAGC